>NC_059401.1:11558244-11864630 GCF_905220565.1 Melitaea cinxia
TTGGTAGACGACAAACAAAAAGATTGGGACAAGTATATACCACTCTTCCTTCTGTCGTACCGAACCGCCGAGCATGAGAGCATAAAAGCTACCCCGGCGTATGTCAATTACGGTAGAGAATTACGAATACCAGTAGACCTATTGACTGGAGGGGCACCAGAGGGACCAAATACCGTACAAGACTATGTCAGCGATTTAAGGGAAAAAATGCGCTATATACTAGATCGTTCAATAAGTCCCGAGACTAACCTGGAAATGGCGCATATATTAAAAACTCTTTTGATTTTTAAAAAGTACTGGCTATCAATACAAGAATATGTGTGAAATTTTTAAAAATGGAACAATAAAATTATTGATTTTGAAACATTTAAGTGACGCTACGGTTGTAATTTCGATACAATGGAAAAAAACGAGTTTCGCGTGTTGATAAAACATTGTTTTTTAATGGGAAAAAATACCGTTGAAGCACAGCAATGGCTTATAAAATGTTATGCAGGATCAGCTCCCTCTAAAGCAACCATTTGTCGGTGGTATGCCGACTTCAAACGCGGTCGCATGGACACCAATGATGGGGAACGCTCAGGTCGTCCAAATGAAGCAGTGACTCAACAAAATATTAACCAAGTCCTCAAAATCGTATTGGAAGATCGGAAGGTAAAAGTGCGAGAGATAGCCGAGATAGTGAAGATTTCAGCTGGTAGTGTTTTCACTATTTTACAAAAAAATTTGGCCATGAAAAAGCTTTTTTCTAAGTGGGTGCCGCGTTTGCTTACAACTAATCAAAAGGAACAACGTATCAATGATTCAGAGCGATGTTTGGCGCTGATGAATCATAATAAAAAGGATTTTTTACGTCGGTATGTAACAATGGATGAAACCTGGATATACCATTTCACTCCGGAATCCAATCGGCAGGCAGCGGAGTGGAGAGCGGCTGGTGAAAGCCGCCCGAAGCGTCCAAAGACTCAGAAATCGGCCGGTAAGGTTATGGCGTCTATATTTTGGGATGCGCATGGAATACTTTTCATCGACTACCTTGAAAAGGGGCAAAATATAAATAGTGACTATTACATGTGCTTATTGGAGCGATTGAAGTACGGAATTGCGCATAAACGGCCTCACATGAACAAAAAGAAAGTGGTGTTTCACCAGGACAACGCGCCTTGTCACAAGTCCGTGAGAACGATGGCCAAAATTAACGAATTGGGCTTCGAATTGCTTCCTCATCCCCCTTATTCGCCAGACTTGGCCCCCAGCGATTACTGGCTGTTTGCAGACCTCAAAAAAATGCTTCAGGGTAAGAAATTTGACTCAAATAGTGAAGTTATCGCAGCAACGGAGGCTTATTTTGAAGCCAAAGACAAATCGTTCTACACACATGGGATAGAAAAGTTAGAAAAGCGTTGGAGGGACTGTATCGCTCTTGGAGGAGACTATGTTGATGAATAAAAATTAATTTTATAAATAAGACCTTTTTTTAGTACTTAGTCTCGGGACTTATTGAACCACGTGTTACACGCCTTGGTTCGGGAAAATGGGTTACATTCAAGCGAGAACATGAAAACCAGATACGACCGGAAATCGAACACGAGCGGCTTCAAGGAAGGGTCACTGGTGTGGCTGCATAACCCAACCCGCCGGAAAGGAAAATCGCCAAAGTTGCAGACCAAGTGAGACGGTCCATACAAAGTGGTTACCCGACTGAATGATGTGACTTACAGGATTCAAAAGCAACCAAGAGGGACATTCAAAGTGGTACACATAGACCGTCTGGCGCGTTACCATGGCAGTAAGAACGATGCTCGGGACGAGCATCTCTAAGAGGGGAGTAGTGTTAAGGATACACAAAGAAACTAGCGCCATCTAGCGGCAACCATTGAAACCACGCAAAGACAGGAGACCGCATGAAACTCTCTACTCAATACTAGATGGCGTTAGAGGAACAACTGTGGAACTATATAGAAGTAGTGTGAACTATATAGTCTCGAAAACCGGGTACATGCGCGAACTTTCCAGAATGGTCTGGGCCTCGTCTCGGCCGATATAAATAGCCGCAGCGAGGCGAGCGAGTTCAGTTCAGTTTGAGCGATCTTCGAGGCGACTTCAAGAGTGAAAACTAGTGATCAAGAGTGGTACCAGCGATACCTACGACATTGGCTACGACTTAGGACATCGTTAGTGCTTAGTGTTTGAACCTAGTGCTTTGTGTTGGACTTAGTCCTAGTGAATAAAGTCTTGAAAAGAGTCAGCAGGTCTTTCTCTCCAAATCCTTCGAACCCTAACACGTAACAATAATATAATGATCTGAAGTACATTATCAATTTTATTCGTCATAAAACCTGTTTACAGTAAAGGAACAATTTGTATGTAGACAAAACTGTGTGCCAAATTATTCATAATCATTACTATATTATAAAGCTTAAGAGTTTTGTTTGTTTGTTTAAACGCGCTAAGGCTTTTCTCAAACTAGCGCGGGTGAAACCGCGGGGCACAGCTAGTCTTTTATATAAATGATCCACAGTTTTTTTATTCAGATAAGATCTATTTAGTATTTTTGTATTGGGTAGTAGAAATTACTATCAGTGTTAAACATTAGGCACACTAAACACTTATTAAGAGCCATTTCACAATTTTTCGCTCTGGAAGTTTAGGTAAATTTAGTTGCATCGCGCGAGTCGTAAGAGCCGCGCGATCTTTGGGCTAGTTAGTGTAGCGTGACAAACAAAAAAAACCACCTTGATCATTTTCTAATGCATAATAAAAATTAATAACTATGGTATAAAAAGTTTTTCACATAATTTGTTAAAAATTTCAAGTATGTTATATAACAACAGTCACTAAATTTAAAATAAAAATAAAAAATCAATTTTATGATTTTTTTTAAATTGATTTAGTTTTTTGAGTTTACGAATGAATCTAATATTTACGATATGAATAAAATAGCATTTTATTATGCCCCAGAAAATCTGTGTGTGAATGTTAGTTGCATAGTTTTAGATGAAAGTAGACCATCACATTTTGCCGGTTTTAATTTTTTTATAATCTCAATGACACCGGCAAACATATTAGTTAACAAATAACAAGACAAACATATTTGAATGCCTATTTGTATTGATAATGTGAGAAAAAAAAATTAAATTATACATTTATTTACAAAAATTATCATTATATTATTTTACAGTCATTTTCGTAATATGTTTTTATTTTTATGACAGTATCAAATGCGGTTTATCACATTATAATAACAGGCGCTTGGCGCATGTGAGTAAAAGAGACAGCTGCGAAGAATTTGGCGTGGACCATACCTGTAAGAGCGCTGGCGCTCGACTGATTTACTGGGCTTGATGCGATGATTGGTGGATTGATTATTTAATACAAAATGTAATAAAAATAATTATTTTTTTTTGTATTCCTAAATGATGTAAGTTTAATTTGATGAAGATAGTTCCTTAAAATTTCTTAGATTTCTAAGAAAAATATCGCTTTTATAATTGTACTTATTTGGAAAATATTTGTAAATTGAAAATTTTATTATAGATTAACGGAGATACAAATGGAAAAAAAATCTGTATTATGTATCGACAAAAACATATGCCACATATTACCATACTTTTTTAAACAGGTTTTAAAGTCAAGGTTATTGAAAAATAGGACTTCAAAGTATACATTTCGACCGTTTACACAGGAAGGTGGTTGATGAAAAGGTTAATAATTGTGTACACACAATATAAATCATAATTCTGATCTACTATCTTACTACAACAAAGGTTGCTCTTATTATATTTCAAAAATATAAATTACATTATTGCATCCAATACTGGGATCAACGACGTCAAAATATTATAATTTTGCGGATTATTACAGATTTTTGTGAAATGGCTCTTAAGTAGTTTAGGGTCACATAAATAGTAATATGAAAATGTTATTACTTACAAATCCAGCTTTTGTAGAATGAGTGAGTCCTGCAACTTGATGTATCACATGGATAGAGGCGTCTATACAAGCCACAAGGATTCTTACATCGCAAGGTGACCGCCTTGCCACTCTTGCTGGTGCTGGCAATGACACTTTAGTGGTACTCTCAACTAATGATGACAGTTTTGTTATTCGGTTATTCCCTTGAGGTATTTCATATTGATGCCATATTAAGTTTCCCACTGTCTAAAATAAATTATAAAAATGTGTTACAAACGTCTGTTAAGGTTATATTTAACAATTTGATAGTGTATTTTTTTATACTTTATAGTTCTAAGTGTTTATTTAAAAATTAATTAAACACTCTTCTGACTTCTTCATAGTGAGACATCACAACTTTTGAAAATTCGCACCTAAAAATTATTATTTAAGTATAAAGTTAAAGCACCAGTTTCGACATTATTCTTATTTCTTTTTCAATTATTTTTTAATATCATCATCACTTCATTCTATCGCAGTCCACTGTTGGACATAGGCCTACACAAGCTCAAGCCAAACAATAGCGTGAACTCATGTGCGTTGCCCGTAGTCACTACGCTGGGCAGGCCGGTTGGTGACCGTGGGGCTGGCTTTGTCGCACGGTGCTGCCCATCTTAGGCCTGTGTATCTCAAAGCCTGTTAGATGGTTATCCTGCCATCGGTCGGCTTAATAAGTTCCAAGGTGGTAGTGGAACTGTGTTATCCTTTAGTCGCCTCTTCCGACACCCACGGGAAGAGAGGGGGTGGTTATATTCTTAGCCACACAGCTTTTTTAAATAAAATCATCATCAATCCAACGGTATCTATAGGTATTAAAAATAAAATTATTTTAATACTAACAATTACATACAATTATATTTTGAAATGTGATGTCACATAATTTTGGACTCCTCCCTACTTTACTACTTTGTCACATACACTCACAACGTCACACTTTGTGAACTGTATTTACCCACCCTCCCCTTAAGGTGTGACGTAATTTATGGATGGTCCCTTATCCTTTACAAGAATAAACTATAGATTATAATGTTTTTGCTTATAAATAACATTACCTTAAATTAATGTATGTATATTATTGTTTTTAATTGAGATTAAACTATTAATACAAATAGGAATTTTGTTAGTACAAAATCGGGAATCTTTTAGAGGATCAAACTGGTCATGTTACACAATGTATTTAAAAAAGATATTTCTAAATTCTACAATAATATACATATTTACAATGCACAGCTTAAAGACTAATTATTCCCTAGACAATCGTGTTATACATAAATCATATCTGCATGGAATGATACCAATAATTGGTGGCCTTTTTGCATTGAATTGCCCTACCAATTCTCTTGACGAAAAATTCACCAACCCATCTCCCAAACTTACCAGTGGGACTAAGATGTTTGATCAACTCTTTTAGAAATTTGTATGCTCTGTTACTTCTAGATCTAAGTGTCATACAAATATAAATAATATAATACAATTAAGTTTCTCATACCTTGTGACCAGCAATTTGTTCAACGATGTGAACAATGTCATGTTTGTGAGAAAGTTCAGCAAATAAAACTTCATTTTCTAGTTGGTGATATGCCAATAAATTCACTTGATGCCTAAAATACACATACAATTTAATTGATTTTTAACAAAAAAGGTCTCTATCTAGAATATGCATATACAAATGTTTTTTAAAAATACTTGTAAAAAAGTATAGACAACAAAAATGAAAAAAGTAAAGAGGTAAATATAAAACAATGTTTGAAAAATGGAATTTTACAACAAATAGATAAATAAATATAAATTAATACACATACAGTCGTCTGTTCCTAAAGTAAGCAACTTAATGCTTGGTAGGTAACAGCCGACTTTGTATAGTTACATTTTTTTTTGATAAACATACTTATAAAGAATACATATACATATGAATATATAAATAAATATTTATATTACACCCAGACTCGGGGTGGGAATTGAACCCACAACCCTCGGAGCAGAAAGCAGGGTCACTACAAACTGCGCCAACGGGCTAGTCACAAAACATCCATGTTACAAAGCAACAATAGGTTAACTAATACTTTTATATATAAACAATTTAAATAGTTTTTAAAGATTTTTTTTTATTTCATTGTCATGTATATATTATTCTTACCCTATAATTTGGTATAAGTGCAGGTTGGCATGGTCTTCAAGGACAGGACTCCAAGGTGCTGGTTCAGATACAGTGGCACCCCAGACTAAAACTTTTACACATGAGGAGTTTTCTGAACAAGAAACATGTCGGTCAACTTTTCGTACACATCCCCCAAGATCTATTGTCTGTAATAAGAAAATGTGGACATAGCTATTACCCAATTTTCTGCATTTATTTGTAAAATAAATATTTACAATAAAAGAAGTGTATGAAAATGGAATCAAAATTTTTGGAACAGTAGCGAAAAATCGGGAATTCAAAATTACCAACAATTAGTAAATATCTCGTTTCAAATTCAAATCAAAGTTGTGAACATGAAAGTTTAAAAACTTATATCAGAATTGTAATTTTTATTGTTAGTAACTTATGCTGTATATACATAAAACATTGTATTGTTTAATATTTATTAAACTTACTTGAAAGTGTGGATCTCTCTCTGATATTTGACATGGTATGCGGTCATCAACGATTTTTCCAAAAGTAATTAATGTCGCAACTTTATCAGGATGTAATAATAATAAAAGTTTATTGCATAAAATAACTGTAAATGAAGAGATTTAGATTATATATATAAAAATATTTTTTTTTGTTACTTTTTTGATACAAATACTTTATACCTACCACCAGTAACTGTTTGTCCATTTATTTTTCCGATACAATATCTATCAAAAAGTATTTGTGTTACATCCAAAGTACTGTATTTGACTGTAATATAAGCAATGACACCTGAAGAAAATACAACGGTAACTAGAGAATCATTGGTCCATTCACAGTAAGCTATGTTTCGGTCACGAAGTTTTGACTCCAATTGTCGTAGTTGTCGAAGCCTCGGTGATCTCCAATAGCCCCCACGTCGCTCGCAAAAACTTCGTTTCCCTTGATCATGTATTGTTTCATCAAGCTTCTTTTTACTCTCATATCTGTATAAAATTTGTAATGATTATGATAAAAAAAAAAAACAAAAGTTTACAAAAAGTAGGCTTCCATGGATAAACATACTTAAAACTTTTAAAGTCATTGTTTTTTATATCAATGGAATCATCGCTCGTTAAAAATTTGACATCGTAGTTAAACATAATTGTTAAGCTTAAGTTTTATTGATCTTTTCTTATTTAATATTAATGAAACAGCAAAAAGTGAAAACATTCCAAGAGATAATCGTTTGCTGTATTCTATTTACTTGTCTAACTTTTGTTTTGTGTCAATTGTCAATGTCAAATACTGTGCTAGAATGGTGCTAGAGATAAAAAAATGATAATAATTCAATCATTCCAATACACAATCACATCAATTCCAATACATAATCATCACAGAGGTTTTTAATAAATAAAGTCACCAATCAATTTTTTTAGTAAATGTCATTTACTTGGTAAATATTATTTTAGGCTTGTAATTGTGACAAAAATGTTTTGAAATTAATGATGTTATTGTTTACAACATTCCTTTAATGATTTCAGATGCTTTATTGCATTAATAAAGTAATGTACAGAAAGTTACACGTAAAGTTGATGGCAAAGGTGGAATTATCTCTAGAAGAGATCTATTCCAGTCAAGCAATGGTCATGAGATAGAGCGAACAAAAGAGAGAACAAAAAATAGCATTGCAAAGCAAAATGCAAACGAGGTACTCTTCTAGCATATAAGAATCGGTTGTCATTAGCTTTGAACTTACATAACTTCATTCATAAGTCACCTACAACAAATGTTTATTATACTATAAATCTTCGATTTCTTAAAATATTAAAAAATTGAGGCGAAGCAAGCTAATGCAAGCAAATGAGGAAAAAACTTGCTTTTATCGATTTTATTATACGACTATATTCTTGCGTTTGTCGTATATTTGTCGATTTATACGGACCTATATTATGTTCTACCAGTCTGACTTTAAGTTACTTCTTACTTTAGTTTACTTATGTTTTTTGATTGGACTTTAAATTCTCATTGTCTTATAGCTTATAAAATTGGAGTAGTATTTAAATGTAAATGTAAGTTAATCTGAACTAAAAGCACCGAAATTTAATGCTAAAGAAATTGCGTGAGTCGTCTAGTCGACTATAAACTCAATATTGTGTAAGTATAGATCTTTATAATAAGTACATAACTAAGATCTAGAATAAACTACAATAACAAAATGACTTCATAGTAATACGGTCTTGTACTGTCGCAAATCTCATTAAACCATCTTTATGGAGATTGGATATTTTTTTTAATGTAAATATAATAATTATGTATGGTGTTTTACGAATTATCACAATAAGGTAGGTTATATATTATAATCGTATTGTTGCTGGATACTTGGACAATAGTTAGTATTTATTCTTACGTATCTACATACACTTCTACGAATTGTTCGTGTAAGACACGCTTCTGTGTATACAGATTTGAAAGCGAAATATTAAATTCAATTTCAACATTGTAAATATAGAGGTACCTAGCTCTGTTGGTCTGATTGTTTGTTAAGCTTAAGCCACTGCACGCTGAATCAATTATCTGTTTTGAATTTAGGATAGAAATAGATTATTCGATTTGAAAATGGACAAAAAATAGAAATAGATTATTCAATCTGATGCAGTTGTCGCGAAAATAAATTTCAAGGTACGTATAATGTCTCAGCGTTTCAAATAATGTCACATGGGAATAGTTTCAGAAAAAGGAGTATCATGTACATAATTAAAATAGTATTTCTTACTTGTACTATGATATTTTTTTTAGTGGTAGATATACTCGTAATAGGACCAATAATTACGTTGCGACTTTTGACACTGACATCCCACTGACGAGTATAGGCAGGCGGCTTTCTTCATGTATGAGAAATGTTAGAGCTTAATCCAACACGCTGTTTCACTGCGGATGACGACATATTCCTTACTATGAGTAACATCGTATGTCCATGATCACAATCGTGACAGCTTAACGTGCACTCCGAGGTACGTTGGCATGATTCACTAAGACTGATATTCAAACCGGAAACAAATATAAAAAATCACATTACACAGACCCAAATCGAACCAGTTAATATTATATTTAATATAAAAATCCCACCTCTCCGACTCAATGCGAACACATTCGATCAGAACATGGTACACGTCTTCAATTACATCACATTGTAAACATTTTGGGGTTGGAGACTTGCCAACTAAATATGCAAAACCATGTAGGGGAATGTGTCCAGATCGAAGTCGGAGAGCCACAACAAGATTATTTCTATTAATTTTTATGCCTGTGAACCTATGGTGTATGAGGAAGTGACGGTTGAATGGTTTTATACCATATGCCCTTACTGAGTGATCTAGCATCAAAGTATTCCTTCCAGCTATCAGTACATCTTCTTTTAAGAAAACTAAATAGCTATGTCTTATACCATCTAAACATGCTTCGTCTGTAAGCCGGTCTACTTCCTCATTTCCAGGTATTCCTACATGTGAGGGAATCCATTGAAGTTTTAAAACTTTACCTGTAGACAATTTATTTGTTAGTTATATTTATTGTTAGTTCATGCATGAAGACAAACCGATATATAATTAAAAAAAAAATGTATTTCGAGTTAACCGCAGCACAAGCAAAGCTGAAGTTTTATTATGTCAAATTATTTTAAAATAATTATGTTTGCTCACAAACGAAAGCAAACCGACTTTAATTACATCGATAAGTAATACAACGTAGGTAGACGAAAAAATAGCCAAGTACAAACGTGTTATTAAAGATTACCTATCACATCTCAGT
Organism: Melitaea cinxia; assembly: GCF_905220565.1. Classification (NCBI taxonomy): domain Eukaryota; kingdom Metazoa; phylum Arthropoda; class Insecta; order Lepidoptera; family Nymphalidae; genus Melitaea; species Melitaea cinxia. The sequence continues at coordinate 11,568,101 of NC_059401.1, forward strand.
TTAAATTAAGTCACAAGACAAGCATCAGCTTTCGATTAAAGCAAGAATCATTAAAATCGGCACATTTAGTAAAAAGTTGTGAGGTATAAACACAATGTAGGTCGACGAAAAAATAATCAAGTAAATACGCATTATTAGAAACAACTTCGAAAAGTACTTAGGTACTTGTTAGGTCTCAATTAAATTTTAGTGGGACCATATGATTAAAAAAAATCGAAATCGCAATCGCAATAGTAGAATCGGTTTACTCAGTCAAAAGTTCTGAGGTAACATACATAAAAAAAAATCAGTCAAATTGAGAACCTCCTTTTTTTGAAGTCTGTTAAAAAAAGGCGACGAACTGAAATTACCTTGCTACTTTATATATTATGTATAGATATTATTTATTTAAAATTCTTTGCTCCAAATAAATGAAGCAATTAAGAACAATTTATTACCTCTGTGTTAAATAGCATGTAAGTACCAAAATTGTAGGGGCTTAACACTGAACACACAGTTTACTTTCTTTATTTATAGCAAAATGCTATTGTTCTGTGCCCAAAATACCTATATTTTACAAGATCCAGGGAAAAGACATTCTATTATTGTCTTTAAATTTAATATAACGTACTTTAGTTGCCTAAAATCAACGTATAAGTTGTAATGCTTTTAATTAAATAATGTATTTAAATCACAAAAATTTAAAATAATTGTTACCTACCTATTTCATTGTTTATTGTTGTTATGTGTTGTCTATAAAATGTGGTTTGTCTAATATTACATTTTTCTATTTTCCTCCTGTCCTTCCAGCTTCGTATTTCTTTCATATTTTTTTTTCATTAATTTTTTAATTCTACTAATGAAAAAAAAAAATTAGGAATAAGAATTTCATAAGACAATAAGAAATAATGAGTGTCATCTGGTGCTAGCGACCGTGATAATTTGGAGCGACCCCAGATCATTATAATAATTCCTTGATTATTTAACTTTAACTAGTCAAAAAATTCGTCTTGGCTCATCTTGGTATGTTTAACTATTATTAATAAGACCACAATGATTTTCAATTGAGATTTGAGTATAGTTGAAGCCATCAGGTACTAGAAATATCACAAATTAAGCTTAAAGAAGAAGTCAGCTTAATATAAAATTGTTTTTTTAATAATTTTGTAAATTACATATGTAAATATGAATGAAAAGTACTTTTATTGCATTGTAAATTCCAGGCGCTCAATTTCTCGTTAGACATAGACTCGTGATTTCACTCGTGGTTTCAGCGTGGTGACTGTGGGCAACACACATGAGTTCACGCCATTTTTGGCGCGAACTTGTGGAGGCCTATGTCCAGCAGTGTACTGCGATAAACTGAAGTGATGATGACATAGAAAGAATACATAATTTATAAATACAAATATTACAGCCAGACTCAGGCGGGAATCGAAACCGCAACCTGCGAAACAGAAAGCAAGGCCATTAAAAACTGCGCCAACGGGCTAGTCAATTTAAAATAAATTAAAATTAAATCAAATAAAAAAATTATTTCACTGGAACATATTTGCATATCATGTTTTTTCAATATGGGAAAATTAGTAGAAGAAAAGGTGGTTTTATTACGCTCTTATGTATCGAGCCTGGAAGGAGAAAAGAGTAAGACTAATCCATTACGCTGCTTTTAGATTTACAGCTTTGTAAAGATACTATCCATAGGCGGATCGTGAAAGTTTTTGATGGGAGTTCACCAAAAACTTAACGAAGATTACCATTAATTTCATTTGTACAGGAAATCCATTTCGTCACCACCACGGCCGGTGCCAACTCCAATCACCAGACACGGAATACAAAATCATTTATTGTTTCCTTCACATCCACGCAACCAGGGTGTTTTGAAATAGCGCGGGGGCGCCAGAGGCCTATGTCAGACTACTACTGACTAAAAAACCACCACGTGTAAGCAGTCGTCCACCTGGGTAGGGCGAGATGGGGTCGCGCTAGCATTCGCCACCTCGCCCCGGCGGTAGGCCCGGATGAAACCTCCAGGCCCCGGCACAATGGTGGGGTGGCCTCGCTCACGACAAGGCCACCCCTCAGACGTGTGGGGTCGTGTCTACCCGCCGGCCGAAGTCCCCCGACTATCGGCCGGATGCTACCAATAGGCTTAACTCAACTCAAAAAAAAAGAAATTTAAGTTTTGACTGTTTGTATTACGTATCACTACATAGTATAAAACAAAGTTGCTTTCCGCAGCCTGTATGCTTAGATCTTTAAAAGGACGCGACGGAATTTGATGCGGTTTTCTTTAGGAAATAGTGTGATTCTAGAGAAAAGTTTATATGTATAATACATGCATAATATAGAGGAACACTGATAGTTTTAGAGGTTTCTAATGTGATGTCGTAAATAAACACATTTATGCGAATATATTATAGTGTATATTTATTTTATATTATACTTATTTTATATTTAGTATCAGCATTGCACCCGTGCGAAGCCGAGGCGGGTCGCAAGTTAAGTATAAATAATTACTAGGTGTGTACATAGTGTTAGTATGTTAGTTAATATGTAGTCTTATTATCTGTGTACATTTTAATGAACATATTTATTAAAAATATACTCATTTTATGAAACAGGTTGTGAAATAGCACGTAAGTATAAATGATTATTTTAACTCAAAGAAACGTAGAAATTTTGAGTGATTTCATAGTCATTTTAAAGATGGAAATTTCAGTTTAATGATTATTGGTTACAAAAGCTATCTCAGTAATAAGTTCTGTCTGCCCGTATTTTATTATTTATGAGATAAAAGACCAGCGATAATAGACCGAAGTTCAAAGAGATTATACCGGATATCCTATTGTTTATGTCATCGTAAAAGATGATAGCAAGATTGATAAAATCTTTAGCTATTTGTACTACTTTAGTATATGTATATTTTTGTGCTTATAACGGATATAATGTTTAAAATATTGCCTATGTTTTTGTTACTTACTGATCAAATGATAAAGTCCATACATTTATTCAAATAAAATAATGTATGATGTTTACATAAAATCATTTATGATGTTCTGAATCGTCATCTCACGCTATTAAAAAATTCGATCACAAAGCTTCATTTCAATTTCAATTCACAATTACATAGAATATAAAATCATAGAATGCGTGCTCTAAACTTTAGGAGGAGAATCGATCGATTTTATACCAATATTCTAAAAAAGTATTTAAATTAACTCGCATATAGTGGCATCTTCCTGCAGAAAATACACTTGATTAGCTCTTACGTTTCTGTCGATGTTTTTAATAAGCCTTTGGGGATGTTGAGCTGACGTACTGAGGAATATTGAAAAATTTAAAGTCCGTTGCAATAGCTCAAGAAATCGTAATAGATATAGATTAAGAAATAGGGTCGTGTTTCCTTCTTTTTACTATAATTCTAGATTTAACCGAATATTTCTTAATTTTATTTTTGTTTGAATCTGTTTTTTTGTAATTGTCTTTTCTTCAGCCTCATTTGACTATTACTATTTGCATCACAAAAGTAAATAGTTGATCGCATATTTATTGTTTTTGACATTTTTGGTTTTAAGGTGATTAACTTGTTTCACTACATTTGACTACTAGGTAGGTACTTACTATGTTGGCTTATTTGAAAGTCATTACATTCTATTAAAACGTCAGTTAATTTTAAGCTATTGTCTTCTTTCACGTATTATAATAGAAACGTGACGAACGGTCTGGTGTAACGGTGCTTGTGCTGTGTTGGCGGCGCCTAAAAACCGACCATCGCGTTTTCGATTCCCGCTAGTCATTTGTCCTTGTCGGTCTCCCCACCGTGTCTCGGAGAGCACGTTACGTTGTCGGTCTCGGTTGTTATATAAACCTTGTAACGTTCGTCACTCATAGTAGACGTAATATATTCGCAAACCCGCAGTGGAGCAGTGTGGTGGATTAAGCTCTGATCCTTCTCCTACAAGCTGAAAGAATCTTATTCCCAGCTGTGGGATATTACAGGCTGAAACAACAATAGAAACGTTTTTCATTCGTTTGGATAAAAAAACTTAATAAAGAAACTTATTTCAACTGAATAATATAATCTACATACAAACTTTAGGTGTGTTCATGGGCGTTCCCTTGGTGGGGCAAGCCCACCCTGACTCGAGTTATTAAGGAAATTTTAGGATGATTTAGCCAAAAGGAAATTCCGCAAGCAGTTATAGATGTAGTGTAGATAGTGAAAGTAAATGAAAAGTCGCAGTTGAAAAATTAAAAAAAAAATTTCATTACTTATCGAGTTTTACATTTTTTGGGACCAACTTTACAAAATTCTGGGTACGTCCATGGGAATGTGCGAGGTGTTAAATCAACAATAGCCAATTTTATACATAAAATTAAGTACCTGACACACAACAAAGATTGAGCATTCATTACAGAATGACTATGGAGATAATAATTATAAAAGGTCATTTCGATTTTTTTTTGGCATGAATTTTATCTGTAAAGCTTAATCTGTAAAACGGATAAGAAGTTATAACCAAAAGACTTCTCTTTGTGACCTTTGACTTTGACTTGAATGTAAATTTTATGTCTATAATGACTGGATAAAGTAGGTACTTGTAGTGTGTCCGTAGGGATTTCGTAACAGCCCAATATTTCTAAGTCAAAGGCCATTTTATCGGCCATAAACGATAAACAAAGCGGGAGATATCAGTCTTCCGTTTTCTATTGTATTATTGAAAAGCTGACTTTGAAAATACTATGATATATACTATGTATAAAAAAAAAATTAAAAAAATAATATGAGGTTCGTGAGACTGTCAATTAAAGTTCTACCCCCTACCTAGGAATATCGATTCCTAATCTGCTGATAGGCACTTACTTGCAAATACTGGAAACATAACCATCCATAAGCTTTAAACTTTGTTTCAGATTTTTTTGATTCGTCATGTATTATTATACACGCTTAACTTTACGCTGTATTGACAACTTTCGCATGTTAGCAGATATCATCAACCGAATCGCAGCAGCTTCAGTTTTGCAGGTCACGGAAATAATTTTGAAGAAGGTTGAAGTGCAAAGTCCATGACTTGGTTCGTTTTAAGCTTACATTAGGAATCACATCAACATGAATTATGCGGTGGGCCTTGTGATTTTAACCTACTGAACACAAAAACATCATAGCTCGTATATACCATTTCGTAAACATGGTGTATATTCAGGTTTATTTCCTATTTAGTAGATTCTTCAAAAATTTGTAAAATCAACTTACATATTTCAAGTCGTTACGCAAGGTGCCAACCAGCGAAAATACTTCGTTATCCCATGTAACCTCCTTTTAGAGCTTTACTTGTTGCATTAAAAGGTACAACAATGTCACAAATATCAAATAAATTATATTTTCGTACGATTTTACCACATAATTTTTTTTTTTATCTCACTTTACTATTTTGATTACACTTTCTTATTTATTTGTTTTTGATTTTTATTTTTATCATATCAATTTTAATTTATACCCAATAATTTAATTATTTCTAAATATAATAATATTTTTGAAATAAAATAGGAAAATTGATTAAGTAATGTGTAAGGCTTTAAATTTCTGATCAATTTCTTTTCTATCGTACTCACACGTTTAATGAACAATTATTATTGTTGTTCACGATCACGATCATGATTCCACTTGTAATATCTCACTGCTGGGCATAAGCCTCTTTCTCCATGTAGGAGGATAGAAGCTTAATCCATTACGCTGCTCTACTGCGGGCTGGCCTACTGAGGGTTTTACCTACTATAAGTAACAATCGCTATCGGGTGTTTATGATAATAACCGGGAACCGATAGGTTAACGTGCTCTCCGAGGTGAGAGGTGGTGAGACCCAGAAGGACATAAATATTTGCATAAAATACAAACACGAAAATAAATATTAATATAAAATAAAAATATTCATCCCAAGCGGTAATCGAACCCGCAAACCATCTGTGTTTTAGGTACCTACTCGCACCAGTACTCCAGAGCGATTATTAGGTAATTTGTAATTACATGTTAATTAGCTGTGCCTACGACTTCTTCCGCGTGAAATTTAATAAAAAAGTTATTGTTTAGTTCGCAGAGTTATAAAATAAATCATCACTTCAGCCTATTGCAGTCCACTGCTGGACATAGGCCTCCACAAGTTCGCGCCAAAAATGGCGTGAACTCATGTGTGCTGGCCAAAGTCACCACGCTGGGCAGGCGGGTTGGTGACCGTAGGGCTGGCTTTATCACAGCGAAAACACTGTGTAACTTGTGGAGCAACCTATGTCCAGCAGTGGACTGCGATAGGCTGAAGTGATGACTGGAATTGTTAGTAAATCTTTAGAAATTTTATTTCAATACTAGCTGTCCCTGTGACTTCGTCTGCGTGGAATTTAACAAAAAAGTTCTTGTTCAGTTCGCAGTTATAAAATAAATAGTTTCTAAAATAAAGGTAGCTTCTTCTTCTCATCTACCAGTGAAAGTCCCATCAAAATCGGTCCAGCCGTTTCAAAGATTAGCTGGAAAAAAGAGACGGACAGACAGAAAGACAGACAAAAATTGTAACAAAATGTTATTTTAGTATATGTACCGCGTAAACACCCATATATACATTTAGTAAAAGCGGTTATTTTAATATTACAAACAGATACTCCATTTTTAGTTCCCTTCCATAGGTACAGATATGAATGGAAGGGTTGTTCAATGTTATACATGAATAAGCTTAACGTTCTCTCCGAGGCACGGTGGGGAGGCCCAAAAGGACAGACAGCCCGATTAGAAATAAATATTTGTATAAACAACTATTTTTACTCCGAACGGGAATCGATCTCGCAACTGCCGGCGTTTAGGAGCCTACACGGCATACGCACCATACTATCAGAGCGGTCATCCTAAAAGTAACAGTAAATATACTGTTAGTTTTAGGCCCCGATGCACCGCTTGCTGATACTAGGCTATTTTAAATTTAAGTTTGAAATACACTTAAGAACGAGTTTAAATATTTATTAATTTTTCCGTTCGTAATAAATGTTCAAGAATTCTATTTTTTTTGCACCAACAGCTTAGCAGTTTATTATGGCTTAGACAGCTATAAAACGAACAGCGTTTTCTCGCTACCCGAGGCTTAGGGTACTTATTAATATAAGGTCATAAACTGATGTAAATCTCTAAATGAAAAGTGTATCGAGTGTTTAATTTACTGCCGACTTTTTTATACCTGCAACCAATTACTATATATCTTCAATGTATGTATTTATTAAAATATATATCTATTTAGCGAGAAAAATCTAATACTTCTGAGTACTTTACAAAAATATTATTTGCTACGTATGTATTTAAATAGTTCTATAAATTATATTTTTTAATTTTGATATTTATGTCACAATTTGTAGTAACTAGAACATAACTACATACTCAAACTTCACTATAACATGGAATGAATTCACAAGCTTAAATAAATTATGAATGTCTAACTCAGGCAGCTCTTTAAAAATATCATATCAACGTCGATGTCATTACTTAACATACAACGTGTAAGAAATAATACATATGCATATTTATACAATTTGGATAACTAATCGAGTTGTATCAATGTCAGTTGGTTGACGAATTTTACTAACAACATTTGATATGTAGTTGAGTTTTCAAAACATAGATATTAGTATGTAAATATATACAGTACTATGTAAAAACGATAAAAAAAATATTATTAATAAGTAGAATAATTGCCGTGAATGCGGTATTCACCGGTATAGTACTGCCACCGACCTTATCGCTAGTGAAGTAATGTGGTAGGTACTATCTAATTCATGCATTACACGTAAATTCAACTCTGCATTAGACACGTTTTAGAGCGAAACGTTGAAAAGATTTGTTTGTTTTATGTTAACAGCTTAAACGCTGCAAAAGGGTAAAATTAATTTTAGTTCTACACCAGTTATTTTCAAAAATGAGTAGTAAAACCTTAACCGAGGTAGAGTATAGGAGGAAATGTTCTGTTCAGTAATCTGGAGCAACCTGACTGAGGACGTACCTCGAAGATCACAGACTAAATAACACATGGCAAGTAACTCTTGGGAGGGTTTAAGGGTTGGGTCAGCAATGCGTATGATATAAAAGCTATGAAAAAAAATTCTACCTTTTAAAATTTTTATAACTAGGATAGTTAGGATGTGTCGGGGTTTGATACACAACATATAAGTACAAACGATCAGACTAACATTTGTGTGATCTCCTGCAAGTATTTCTCACGTCCATGAGTCATAAAATGTATTTTTTATTTACACAATTCTAAATGTAAAATTTAAAACCAAATTAATTCTGTTTAAAATTAAAATACTTATAATATAAACGATAACAAAATTAGATAACTTCCAAATAGTGTAAAAATATACTTTTTTATATGTTATGTACTGTGTGGCTACGGTACTAAAGAATATGGCCACCCCCTCTCTTCCCGTGGGTGTCGTAAGAGGCGACTAAGGGATAACACAGTTCCGCTACCACCTTGGAACTTAAAAAGCCGACCGGTGGCGGGATAACCATCCAACTGCTGGCTTTGAAATACACAGGCCGAAGACGGGCAGCAGCGTCTTCAGTGCGACAAAGCCAGCCCTGCGGTCACCATCCCATCTGCCCAGCGTGGTGACTATGGGCAAAACACATGAGTTCACGTTATTTTTGGCGTAAACTTGTGTAGGCCTATGTCCAGCAGTGGACTGTATAGGCTGTAATGATACTTTATTATTATTTATAATTGAGAAAAATCTTAATTCAAAGTCAGTTAGTTTTCATTATTACAGTAGAGCACGAAGATATATTAAAATATATTACACTATACTTTAATACAATTTAAATAAACTATTCAGGAAATTAAAAAGCTTTTATCAACACGAAACCAACATTAAAAGTAGTTTACTTAAATAAATAGATATAAAAATATATGAGAACGTTGACTATTAACATACGTACATAAATGTATTTCGATTATTGTATGATTGTACTTTTTCAGTGGTAGAGCAGCGTCGCCGGTGACTCCTAGTCGAGAGCCGGCAAGCGGCTGTATACACGTCGATTTAGTAACGCGTTGGCTCTGCACGGAAGTGTTCTGTTTACATCGAACCCTTGGATTACGATTGCAATTTATATATTCACTAAAATATACAACAACTGAAATATACTAAAGATGATAATGTGTTCAAAGTGGTATGACAATAACTAGAATTTCATAGAGGATAATTTGAAATACCTAGTTCGAACATTTAATTAACTATTTCTTAATTTCAAGGTAAGTTAGAAATTTATTTAGAAGTTTTGAGTATGTTTAACAAGGATATTTTTTTTAAAGAATTATAAAAAATTAGGAAATTTAAAAAAAGAGGTTAACATTTTATAGATAACAACAACAAATAGGAGTGTTAGCTATTTTAGTGTATTTTAAAAGTAATTCCTATCATTTGATTAAGAATATATATTAAAATCATTCTTACCTCTACAAATAAATAAAATTGGAGTGTCTGTTTGTAATACTAAAATAACCGCTTTTTACTAAATGCTCATGGATGTATACATGGTATATATACCATAACATTTTTTTACAATTTTTGTCTGTCTGTCTGTTTGTTCCGGCTAATCTCTGAAACGGCTGGACCGATTTTGACGGGATTTTCACTGACAGATAGCTGACGTAATAAGGAGCAACTTAGGCTACTTTTATTTTAGAAATTTATTTATTTTATAACTCTGCGAACTGAAAAATAACTTTTTTGTTAAATTCCACGCGGATGAAGTCGCGGGCATAGCTAGTATTTTAACAAAATTATAATGTATTTTACGACATCCTTTGAACAGACTTTTTACGAAGTAGGTATAAGGCAAATTGTTTTAGATAACAAATATGAATTCTTTATAATTTTAACGATTTAACACCTAAAAATCAATTTATTACTAACAAAAATATAATAGTGACAACTATTGTGTGTTTCAAGTTTTCTTTGAATTTTGATTGAATGCTCTGCTCGTGACCTTCATAAAAATAAAAGAAAATCTTTAGGTTAAAATTATTTGGTCAGATGTTGTTTAGTAAAATTGTACTCGCTGCCATTTAAATCGATAAAAATAATGAATACACGAAACTAATACAACTTAATTCATATATTTTAAGCTTTAAAACTTATTAGGAGATACGAACTAGAGACGAACTTCACCCATATACTGGATAAAAAATAAATAAAAAAAGCCTTTATTTGACCATGCTACATTTCATATTAGAAACTATTATAATTATAAAGTTTTACTACTTGCTATATATTAATTTTACTTATACTAAAGTAGGTATTTTATTTATTAAGTGAGGTCCCCAGGTTGGGTAAAGGCCTCCTCCAATGATGTCCACTTCTTTCTGTCCTATGCTATTAGCCACCAATTTGGGCCAGCAACTTTTTTTATTTCATCCTCTCATCGGGTAGAGGGTCTTCCTCTCTTTCTTTTTCCTTGAGGTCCTCTCCATACGGTGGTATGTAGGTCCATGCCGCGCTATGTGGTCGGCCCATTTCCACTTTAGCCTTTGTGCGTTGTTCCAGGCATTAGTAGTTTTTGTTAATTGTCTTATCTTTAAATGTCTAATCTTATCTATTTTTAGAGGCTTGAGTTCATTGTCCTAGTGTTCAGTTTTATTGGCATGTTATTTTTTAAAATTTCTTTCAGACTCCAGGACTTATTCCATCTGCTTAATGGTTGAAAAGTATTGTATATATATATATATATATATATATATATATATATATATATATATATATTTTAGAATATTAGAAAAATATTCGCGAAAGAGTTGTCTGAATCCTGAGCAAGCTATATTTAAATCAAAATTGAAAATTTTATTTTTATTTAAAAGTGCACTCGTAGGTGCTCAAAGAATAAATTTAGAACACATCGACAGTACGATGCCTGTGGAAAATGCAATAGGTGGGTTGTCTATTATTTTCCTGGCATACTACTAGGTGGCAGGTGTAAACAGGTATTTTAATATATACATATATTGTTCTACTTACTTTCACCTACATGTTTAATAAATAAATCTTAAATCAAAATAGCGCTGTTTCATAGTGAATACGATATCATTGGGTTGTCTGCTAAAATCTGGTTTGAGTGGCGGTGGCCGAATATAATTTAGCCCTGGCAGTAATTTTTTAGCCAACCTTTTCGCGATTTGTTTTTAATAATAATTTAATTTTTATCCACTAAGCAGATGGTTAATATCACGTCTACTTCGTATCTTCGACTAACTCGACAATGCAAAAAAATAATAAAAACTAACATCTGTGTTCATGAAGCGAGAAATATTAAATCATTTATATTATAATTTTCAAATATAAAAGAAGGTATAAAGTGGATTATACATACAATTTTTATGTCGACATTTTACAATATTATGATATAATTAACAATTCATACTATAAATAATTAGCTCTCAAATAGTGAATTGTAATAAATGAAACAAAATTTTTACTAAAAGATTTAATCTAGCACATAACTTGTATAGAACTTAATAAATACAAAATATTGTTGTTATTCTGTTTTTTTTTTTTTTTGTAAAAAATTGTAATTTTTTTGCATTAAAAAAAAACTTAGAACTAACATTATTTGAATTTTATATATCTCCGATTATGTGATAAAAGCTTCCTTTGCAAAAGTTTTGTACCTGTACAACATAATCGCGTAATTTGTTTAGTGGTGTAGAAAAACATAACAAATAAACAGTAAATATGTTGGTTTTGGATGCATTGTTATAAATACAATTTGAGATTTATTTGATATTACACTAGAGTCCATTTTTAATAACGATATAATTTGTAATACAATTTAAAGCATTTGCTGTAATTAAATAATTGTATTTGTTCGCAAACGAAATAAACCGACTTCAATTACATCGACAAGTAATACAACGTATGGAGACGAAAATATAGTGAAGTAAATACGCGTTATCAAAGATTACTCAAAAAGTTGTTATCAGATCTCGATGAAATTTAAAACACCAGCTTTCGATTAAATTAAAAATCATCAAAATCGGTACACCCAGTACAAAGTTATGCGGTATAATACAACGTAGGTCGACGAAAAAAATAGTCAAGTAAAAACGCATTATTAGAGTAACTCGAAAAGTTGTTGTTAGATCTCAAATAAATTTAAGTGGGACCAAATGACACACACCACCTTTCGATTAAAAAAAATTGGCGAAATCGGTCCACCCAGTCAAAAGTTCTGAAGTAACATACATAAAAAAATACAGTCGAATTGAGAACCTCCTTCTTTTTTGGAAGTCGGTTAAAAAAGAAAATACGGAAACTCGCACAACTTCGATTTACGATATTGCTGTACTAATTCATTTGTTTAAATTGTTTTCATGTAAATATTTTTATACGTTTTACCTGAAATAAAACCGTAGGTACTCTTTTCACTACCACGCAAAAGCAAGGGGTCTGGGAAAAGACAATAAAAGCAATTTCGTCTGCTAAAAACATTTGGGAAGTAGCAAAATTACATGAAAATTCTTTTCCTTCTTTGTGGAATTTTTGACTGACACTATTAGAATTAAGTTCAACGGTAGCTTCTTGGTATGCATAAACATAGAATAATAAAAAATTTATTCATTTAACACCGGATTTCTTAATCGTTGTTATCATAGTGAGAGGTAATGAATTCCTGAGTCGAGAAAAACAAAATATACGCATATATACACATATATACTTTATTACCACACATAAATATACCCTAATCTTTAATGTGTAATAGTTAACTCACTCATACTATACATTAAACGAAACTAATGCTCAATCATATTTAAGTCTCATTCAGTTAACCCGAATAAATTAAGGTTGTTTTTAATTTAAAGTATTTTAGTAAAGAGTATAGAAAATTATGAATTTTATCTAAGTTGTTTAAACACCAGGAAAATTAGGATTCCTAGTTGTCACCCGGCGGTCGAAATTCGACCATAATTAAAAATATAAATTAAAGGAAACCAAAAAATAACGAAAATAAAGAACCTTTTTAAAAATAAATCAATTTGACAATCAACAAAAGAACAATAATATGCGTGTGTGTCTTAAATACATGGTAGTGTGTGTAATGTTTTTTTATTCATTTAATATGTATGCATATTTAAAAAAAATTAGCATTTTATACTCCTTCTCTATATAAACTATAAGTGTACGAAATTTCAAACTCCTCCGTACGCGCAATTTTCGTAAAAAGAGGTACAAAGTTTTTGCTTCACGTATTAATATATAGATATACCATCATTGATCTACAAAAAACCTTGTACTATACATTAAAATAATAAATAGAGGTTCTTAGTAACATAAACCTTAATCATTTTCTCAGCCAATTGTTGTACAAATGCAAAACAATTTATAAGCATGAGAAATAATTATATTTTCTCGCAAAAAATAACCGACTTTAATTTTCAATGAGAAGTAAGACAACGAAGATAATCGAAAAAATAGTCGAAAACACACATTATTAGGGATAATTCAAAAAGTATTCGTCAGACACAATTAAATTTTAACGCACATTAACTCTCTCTACCATTTGTATGCGGATGACCTCCAAATCTAATCGCAATCTTCTCTTAGTGATCTGCCTAAATGTATTAATTTACTGAATGAGGATCTTATGAATATACAAAATTGGAGTAAATCATTTGGTTTAAAAATCAATCCTTTAAAGACGCAAGTTATTGTCATCGGTAGCCAGAAATTAATATCACGCATTATCTGGTCACAGGTCCCGTCAGTGATTGTTGACGAAATACGTATACCGATAAGCGATCAAGTGAAAAATCTTGGTATTATTTTTGACAAACACCTATCTTGGATACACCAAATAAACTTTATAAGCAAAAAACTGTTTGCAACAATTGGGTCTCTGAGAAGGTTAAGCAACTTTCTTCCCATTCCCACTAAAGTTATGCTTGCACAGACTCTCCTTTTACCGATTCTTGACTATGCTGATACTAGTTTTGTTAATTTAAATGAGGAACAATTAAATAAACTTGAGCGCTTACAAAATCTCTGTATGCGGTTCATATTTGGTTTACGTAAATATGACCATCTTTCAGAATTTCGCAAACAGCTCAAGTGGCTACCTATCCGACTTCGCAGGAATACTCACATTCTGTCTCTCCTTTGCTCAATCCTATTTAATCCTCTAACACCTATCTATCTCAAAAATCGTTTCGAATTTCTTAGTGATACTCACGAAAGATCTCTCCGCTCTGATAATAACCTCATCCTAAAGATTCCATATCATTCTTCAACCTTTTACTCTAAATCTTTCACTGTTGAAGCCTGTCGTCTCTGGAATTCGTTGCCGCTAACTATAAGACGAGCTCAAACATTGGAATCATTCAAGAGGCTAACTAAGGCAATGTACTTGTCATCGTAATATTATTTTATTTTTATTTTTTACTTATTTATTCGTTTATCAATTTATTTTTTTCTCTGTGTACGTATTTTTCTTTGTTATCAAATTATTATGTGTTTATGTAGGTATTTGTGTACGTGTATATGTGTGTATTTGTGTAGGTGTATTTGTATGTATATGTATGTATATGTGTATGTATGAATATATATAATATATATTTATGTTTATGACTGATAGCGCTTATTTTGCGCCCATATCCCCAATAACAATCAATTCTAGTCCTCTGCCCAAAGGTTGCCTGGAAGAAATCGCTGCTTTAGCGATAAGGCCGCCTGTTGCAACTAATGCAAATTTATTATTATTTTTTTACCTCATCAAACTTATTTTGCTTTGTGTTGGTGTGCAAAAGTGTAAATAAATAAATAAATTTAAACCACACTCTTAAGACTAAATGACAAGCACAAATTCAAATCGAATAAAGTATCATCAAAATTGGTACCCTGTAAAAAGTTATGCCAAAGTAATTTAGCTTAGAATGTATGTACGTATGTATGTACGTCTGTCCGCCCAAGACGGCGGCGTAGTTTTTTTAAATTCACTCCAATATGGGTAGCAAATGACAGGGTTTGATGAGAATAGGTCATAACATAAAGTGATCTTATACCAAATCCAATATATAATAAAAATTCAATATAAAAATTAGTTATGTTTAATGCACTCCTATGAAGACTACAGGCTGCAATGCAAATAGGAATATCAGTCGTAGTTAACCATGTATTTTGTGTAAAGTATTACATCACATCAAAATATAAAGTCTACTTTGATGTTTATCATAAACTTAAATATATTCTAAATAAAAACAAATCATGGAACTGCGACATGACCTTCAGATCCCGGTAATCAGTGATTCCAATGTTAGCATACACTCTTGACATAATTACGAAATTATCAATAGTTTCTTTCATAGCAGTAACTTTATAACTTAAAATAAGTTTATAGTTTGTATTGTGCTTTCATTGTTTGATTATTTTTATTTTCAAGAAATCATGGAAAAAGATTCTTTGTACATATTTGTCCCCTACACACAATAACTTAGAGAAATTATTTAAAATTATTCAGTTTGTATTTGCTCTGATATATTTTTAATCATAATTTTTTACCTTAATACTAAGGTATCAATAAAAATATATACCATGTGTTTTCTATGAATTGAGTACTTTTTCGTTTTCCCAGTAATGACTAAAATTAACGATGACGATTATAATGATCGATTGATTATATGTTACCAGAATACAATTTTTTTTTTAAATTAATCATTACGTTTTTTTATTTATTTCTGTCACAATAAGTACATTATTGGATTAAGAAAAATAAAACATGTAAAATAAACCACCTAGACTTATCAGCAGCTTTCATGTAAGCTTAAAATAACTGAAGAAAACAGCTAAAAAGTTACGCTTATATCAACAATTTAGGCGATAGGCGAGTACTTTGAGTCGTAATGAGATTTTTTGTAACTTGCATTTTTCGCTAAAAACACGTTTTCCCAAAATAAGTAGTCTTAAAGAAACAAATAACCTCTAAATTTATATTATTAAATATGTATAAGCTACATGCTTTTTGATTCACAACTAGCTGATCCGCCGAATTTCGCATCACCATACTTTTTTTTGTGGATACATTTTTTAAATTTTCTTTTTCTGAAAAAAAACCAAACTTAAAAACCTTGTTCTGATACGACTAAAAAAAGAAATTATGCAATTTGGTACAAACGTTAGGTTAGGTGTTTGTCGTTTTTAACCGACTTCAAAAAAAGGAGGAGGTTCTCAATTCGACTGTATTTTTTTTTTTTTTTTTTTTTTTTTTTTTTTTTTATGTATGTTACATCAGAACTTTTGACTAGGTGGAGCGATTTCGACAAATTTACTTTCAATCGAAAGGTGGTGTGTGCCAATTGGTCCCATTTAAATTTATTTGAGATCTAACAACTACTTTTCGAGCTATATCTAATAATGCGTTTTTACTTGACGCTTTTTTCGTCGACCTACGTTGTATTATACCGCATAACTTTCTACTGGATATACCGATTTTGATAATTTTTTTTTTTTTGTTGGAAAGGAGATATCCCAAGTTTAGTACCATGATAAGGAAACCAGGATCTGATGATGGGATCCTAGAGAAATCGAGGGAAACTCTTGAAAATCCGCAATAACTTTTTACTAGGTGTACCGATTTTGATATTTCTTTTTTTGTTGGAAAGAAGATATTCCTAGTTTAGTACCATAATAAGGAAACCAGGATTTGATGATGGGATCCCAGAGAAATCGAGGGAACTTCTAGAAAATCCGCAATAACTTTTTATTAGGTGTACCGATTTTAATGATTTTTAATTTAATCGAAAGCCGATGTTTACCATGTGGTCACATTTAAATTTCATCGAGATCTGATAACTACTTTTTGAGTAATCTTTGATAATGCGTTGTTACTTGACTATTTTTTCGTCGATCTACGTTGTATTACTCGTCGATGTAATTGAAGTCGGTTTTTTTTTCGTTTGCGAGCAAACACAATTATTACGGTATCATTTAAGTACATCGATTGTTAATATATATGTTTAATTCTGAATTAAAGTCACTAGTATGTTTGAAATTATTGTTATTATTCTCTCAATCTTCATTTAATGTACCTAATGCCATTTTTATCCTTACGGATCGCTTTAGAAACGTGACCTTTCTGAATCAAATAAGAAGCACGCTTTCTTTACGTTTTTGTGTGGACGCTAATGTGTAGGTAAATACGGGAAAAGGCTGAAATTCAAATTACACTGATATGTTGTTAAAACGTTTTTGTTTTGCTTGCGCGATATTCCAGAAGTTATTAAAAGTATCCGACGAAGAAAAAACTGATTCAAAACTTTTAAGTAAAGCTGAGATCGTTGAGAACTGAGAAGGTTTTCTAGCAAGTTCGGCTTTAGTTGTTACGTACTCGTGATACACGAATAATATGTAATAGCGATATAACGATAATTGTGTTTGCAGGTAAACGAAGAAAAACCGACTTCAATTATATCGACAAGTAATACAACGTAGGTAGACGAAAAAATAGTCAAGTAAATACGCATTATCAAAGATTACTCCAAAAGTTGTAATCAGATCTCGATGAAATTTAAATATGACCACATAACAAACATCGGCTTTCGATTAAATTAAAAATCATTAAAATCGTTACACCCAGTAAAAATTTATGCGGATTTTCGAAAGTTTCCCTCGCTTTCTCTGGGATCCCATCATCAGATCCTGGTTTCCTTATCATGGTACCAAACTAGGAATATTTCCTTTCCAACAAAAAAAAAAAGAATTATCAAAATCAGTTCATAAATGACGGAGGTATCCCGAACATACATTATATATATCGGTCGAATTAAGTAACCTTCTTCTTTTTTGAAGTCAGTTAAAAATAAATTTAAGTGATAAAAAAATTTTGATTCCAGTTCTACAGGCCCTTAACGTGTTTATTTTGATATTACTTTTCAAGGGTGATATTGCTGTCATATTCTCGTTGCATTTTTGGTATTAATTTGTATGTGTAGTATTCTTGTTTCATCTATAATATATTGTCTACAAACAGCCAAGACAGTTTTATGAATAAAAAAACTTCTTCAGCTCCAGCTATATGCACATGTATACATATGTATAATAAATACAGTAATATACGTAACATAATTCTCTCTCTTTTTATCTTCACTAACTTATATGTCCCTCTCAACTTCCGTTCTCATCGCCCGATCACACTTTTCGTAACGCGCTCGTCACGCATTCACCACCTTACTCCTTAAAAATGTAGTTCTTATCTGAACGGTTGCTTAAAATTCACGTGAGTATCACTAAGTTTATAGTCTCAATTTCTGAAAAAGTAACCTTTTAAATTCAATTATTGTGAGTAAGCCTGCATATTTCGGAAGAAATTAAATAAAAAACTTACGCCGAGTTGCAGGAAAAGAAATTAAAATTTAAGTAGTGATTAAACAAATTTAATTACAAGAATTTTATGAAATTCTTGTGATTAAATTAGTTTAATCTCTACTTAAATTTTAATTTTGTTTCGTGCAACTCGGCGTTAGTTACTGAATACCACTAGAGCTATGCAGCAGGTAAAAATTTGTATCTCGCCAATTTTTTATCTTAATGCACAGAATTTTGTGCAGACTTTACATTGTAGGTACAGTGGTATAGTAGAATAATATAGGTATATCAAATCTTACTCAAACTGCTCGCTAGTCGATTAAGTGAAATTTGTGTCACTCACTTCACTCACTTCAGCCTATCGCAGTCCACTGCTGGACATAAGCCTCCAAGTTCGCGCCAGACTTTATGGGACGAATTCATGTGTTTCGCCCATAGTCACCACGCTGGGAAGGCGGGTTGGTGACCGTAGGGCTGGCTTTGTCGCGCCGAAGACGCTGCTGCCCGTCTTCGACCTGTGTATTTCCAAGCCAGCAGTTGGATGGTTATCGTCGGTTTTATAAGTTCCAAGGTGGTAGTGGAACTTTATTATCCCTTAGTCACCTCTTACGGCACCCACGGGTAGAGAGGGTGTGGCTATATTCTAAACTGCCGTAACCACACAGCGAAATTTGTGTGCAAAATATTAATAATCTGTAGATAATTTATATTAGAAGGCATTCTCAATATCGTCTATATTGGATAGATATTCTAAGTATCTTTACTTGTTCTGAAACTATTCTTCATTGCGTAACCGCAGGCAATGATTTCCTGACTCCTTCGAGTCTTATTTTGGACATATAATAAAATCGATTTACTAAATATCGTCAAAGTTGATTAATAGTAATTAACCCATTTAAAAGACTGTATTTTACTCTTTTTGAGATATGTTTTACGAATGCAAAGAAGTTAAAGTTCTCGAAGTTAAAGCACGACATTCTTTGTTGTTATTGCTACTGTTATGATAAATATTTTTGTAAGTATTTATGGCTGATGCTATTAATGGCAGCTAAGGAATTGTGACAATATGTCTGAATGGCGGTCATAAATAACCTCCATAAATTTCAACATGTCGCCATTGTTGAAAGTTGCCGTAAAGTATAACAGTTACCTATACAGTCTTCAGTATCGTTTACTACTTGACCATATTATGAGAGTCATAATTATTTAGACACTTATATTTTTATTAAATTTTACAAAACAAATATTAGCAATGCAATTAAAATAAATAAAAGTTCTTCTATATTAAATTTTATTTGTGAACTGGGACGATTCGCATTTTTGTTAATTTAGTTAAAATTTATTTATATCATGTTGTTGAAATGTATGGATATTGATAAATACTTCAAGCAAATTATTATTGTGTGAAACAGGGCACAGCAGGGAATGTCTTACCCAAAATTTGGAGCCACCCAACTGGAGAATTATGCTAAGAGACGATCACAGCCAAATAATTCTACAAATAGTGTTGTGTTCCTCTAATGAATAAGGCAGCCAGATCGCTCTGGAGGGTCGGGTTAGGGTCCGAAACGCCTTTATAACGCCTCAGGTGTTGCATGCTGCCATTGTGTCATAGGCTACGGTGACCAAATTCTCTCAGGCAAACTACGCTATCTTCGCCAGCCTGTAAAGACAAAAAGAAACCATCTGAGGAGGAAAGTTCAAATTAATAATAAAATTAATTAATAAAAATTAAAAAAATAAAAAAGCGAATCAAAGCGTAAAAAGATTTTTAATAGTAAAATTACTTACATAATTTCTATTACCTAAATTGCGAGATGTCATTTAATAAAAACAATTGCTATGGTTGAATGCAAACAAAGGTGTAGTAACAGATATACTCGTAATTGCAGTCGAAGTGAATATCATGTAAAAACCAAAAAATAGAATAAACTTATTTTTAAGGTTTCTGTCATGTTGATAATGTTTGTAAAAGTGTAAAAAGTGTTCGGATTTTTATTATTTATAACCATAGTTCTTAATTAATTCATTAATGTTACTTAAATAATAATTATGTTTGAAAGCAAAAGAAAACAACAAGTTTAATTTACATCTATAAGTTTAATACAATGCACATTATAAGGAATAACTCAGAAACTATTCTTCTCTCTCAAACTAATCGCTATATCTAAACTTCTCGCTCAAATTTCATTGAGAACCCACGACAAACACCAGAAAAAAAAAAAAGAATTATTAAAATATATATAAATATATATAAGTATTTTTTACTATGAAGATCAATTCATGTTTTTTATTTTTCCTTATTTAAGTGTTAGAATAAATTTCTTTTAGATCAATTGTGAACTTTTGTACTTAGTCGTTAATTTTTAAGATAAGTAAATGCATACATATGTCTCTACTTAGTATTATCAAAGGTTTGTTTTTAAATAGTGTGATAGAACTGTATACTTAATTAGCCAAATGCCAAAGGTATAAATAGTAACGACCTTAAGTTCGTTAAAATATTTAATGGTACTTATGCAACTTTATTTGTAAACAAGTTCGACGACTTATAACTATATACAGGAATTCGACCTTTGATCAATATGTTTAAAATACTATAAATGAACTTAATACATAAATGATTGTGTTTGCTCGCAAACGAAAAAAAACCGACTTCAATTACATCGACGAGTAATACAACGTAGATCGACGAAAAAATAGGCGCGTTATCAAAGATTACTCAAAAAGTAGTTATCAGATCTCAATAAAATTTATATGTGACCACATGACAAACATCAGCTTTTGATTAAATTAAAAATTATTAAAATCGGTACACTCAGTAAAAAGTTATTGCGGATTTTCAAGAAGTTCCCTCGATTTCTCTGGGATCCCATCATTAGATCCTGGTTTCCTTATCATGGTACTAAACTAGAAATACCTTCTTTCCAACAAAAAAAGAATTATCAAAATCGGTACACCCAGTAAAAAGTTATTGCGGATTTTCAAGAATTTCTATCAATTTCTCTGGGATCCCATCATCAGATCCTGGTTTCCTTATCATGATACTAAACTAGGGATATCTCCTTTCCAACAAAAAAAGAATTATCAAAATCGGTACATCCAGTAGAAAGTTATGCGGTATAATACAACGAAGGTCGACGAAAAAAGCGTCAAGTAAAAATGCATTATTAGACATAGCTCGAAAAGTAGTCGTTAGATCTCAAATAAATTGAAATGGGACCAATTGGCACACACCACCTTTCGAATAAAAGAAAATTTGTCGAAATCGCTCCACCCAGTCAAAAGTTCTGATGTAACATACATACAAAAAAAAAATACAGTCGAATTGAGAACCTCCTCCTTTTTTGGAAGTCGGTTAAAAAATGTAACGGTACTCAAAACTAACTAAGCTTGCTGGAAAACCAGCTTAGGTCAAAATTGCGGAAATGAAATAGGTTTTCTTTAGAAAAAAGTAATTTTAATAAAACTTATTATTAAATCAAAGCTTGAAAGAATGACGATGAAAGAAAAATGTAATGTCTCAAGGACATGATTTGTAATTAAATTATGACTAGGATCGTGTTGTGATCGTGTGCCTCGGAGAGCACGTTAAGAGTGTATGCTACCTCAAATTGCTTATTTTCCACTCGGCAGGATGTCCATATCTTCCAAACTACTGAATATTTAAGTTTGAAATTTATGTATGGTAAAGTTCAGGACATAAACTATCTTTCATTTGAAAACACGATTCCATAAAATTTTCTCGATACAAAAAAAATCGCAAAGTTACCTCTATTTTTGTATTAAAACCTTAATATCTCAGTAAATAGAAGTTATGGACTTGAGATTAAGCATGGTAATTGAAATAAGTATGAAGAACATTTTATATGTTGCGTTTTTTTAAAAATAACTATTGATAATGTTTGAGGGGAGAAAATACATATAATTCGCGCGATGAACAACCATGCGCTCTCAATTCTCATGTGTATTTAGTACGGGTGAAATCTGATTTCGAGCTGAGGTAGTGTAGCCCCTTAAGCCGTCGGTCCCGGTTGTTATCATGTACACCGGATAGCGATCGTTACTCATAATAGGTAACATATCCGCCAACCCGCATCGGAGCAGCGTGGTGGATTAAGCTCTGATCCTTCTCCTACATGGGGAAAGAGGCCTATGCCCAGTAGTGGCATATTACAGGCTGAAGCGTAAGGATCGTGTTATTCTTAATAATTTTGTTCAAACATTGATGTTGCCTCATAGGGCACAGAGACAGCAAATCTGTAGAAGCTCTACATATCGTTGTAAAATGTAGGTAGAGGTACCTTAGTATCAATAGTGATTTGTGAGATGATGAATTTATAGGGAACGTAGGGCGTTTACAGATTGAAGTATAACGCTCGCCCGCTGATTCGCGTGGTGTACAGTAGACAAAACAGAACAAAACCCCATTTTTAAAGTTTTTATTAGTTATTTTACACCAGAGGATTGCAAGTGACATATACGGACTGAGCTTACAACTAAGGGGTTGTGAGTCTAACATAAACAACACTTTTAGGACTACAGTGGGCTCAAATAAAGACGCAAGAAAACTACATTTTTTACGCAACGTGCGTGACGACTACAACGGTATCCTAAAGTTTATTGCTATCGGGTTGGACAGCCCTGTTCAGAGACACTGGGTGGAGTTGGACAAGATTTTATAAAAGAATAAAATATGTGTTGGTAACATACACGCAAACACAGTACTAATAATATCAAGTATTTAATTTTATACAAATTGGCTTTCAGTCTATGGATGTATCAACCTAAGATATCATATAGTTAGTATTATAACTTAAAGTAAATCGTTATTTTGGGTTGTCACCAACACAAATGCGCGAACAATAAAAAATCTATGTGAAAGAATATCTATATTACTAATTTGGTTTTCTACGATTAAATTTAATTAATCTGAAAAAGTATGACCGTTTAGTAGGGAGAAGAAAAGGGAGGATCCTCCAACCAGACGGGTGTTGTGTCTGGCGGGCTAACGCCCCGACGGTTGTTGTCGGGATCTTGTATATATATTTGCTGTGTGGCTACGGCACTAAAGAATTTAGCCACCCCCTCTCTTCCCGTGGGTGTCGTAAGAGGCGACTAAGGGATAACAAGGTTCCACTACCACCTTGGAACTTAAGAAGCCGACCGATGGCGGGATAACCATCCAACTGCTGGCTTTGAAATACACAGGCCGAAGACGGGCAGCAGCGTCTTCGGTGCGACAAAGCCCGTACTGCGGTCACCAACCCGCCTGCCCAGCGTGGTGACTATGGGCAAAACACATGAGTTCACGTTATTTTTGGCGTAAACTTGTGGAGGCCTATGTCCAGCAGTGGACTGTATAGGCTGTAATGATGTATATATATTTAATCACTTTTGAAAACTCTGATAGCACGGTGTAGCGTCGACCAGGAGAGAAGTGCGTCTCTGCTTGCTGACCGGCCGAAGTGCAGTGTGCTGTGCCAAAGTCACTGAGAAGGCTGTGGGTGATGACCAGGAATGCGCGTCCGCTGCATGCTGGTGGTCAGGATACCCGTAGTAGCCGTAAATGCTGGCTGGCTGAGGTCGTAGATGCTGGATGCTACTCGCTGCTTGAAAGCTTGAGGAAGTGATGATGACGATGAAGGTTGCGCTGATGTTCATGCTCGGGGTCAAGTGATGATGACGTTACGATGACGTGGCTTTTGCGAAGGCTGCGCTGACATTCATCACATCGGGGTCACCAGTTTGGTAGGGTGAAGAAAAGGGAGGATCCTCCAACCAGACGGGTGTTGTGTCTGGCGGGCTAACGCCCCGACGGTTGTTGTCGGGATCTTGTATATATAGGGTAAAACCGGGATAGATGCCTCACTTTTTGAAATAGCCACCTAATTTTAAAAATATGATTTTTATACGAATTATTTTTATTAATGTAGCTAGCTCGGTCCTTTATGTTGAATTATTACTATTCTTTTTTAACCTACCCAATGCAGATTAAGCAGAAATTAGCTTTTTGTGAACCCCTTTTTTTTGAGGATAGATGCCTACCTATATGGATAGTTGCTCCATCATGAAAATAGTGAGTAGGATAGATGCCCTTTAAACCGTGTAAACGAAAAACTCAAACCAAATATTAGGTAGTTCTACTCCTAATACATCGATTGTCTCCAAGAAACATGGGCCATAGTAATGAAATACATTTTGTGTTTTTTTATATCTTTTAATTGTTATAATTAGAATATAATTTTTATATCACACAGATTACTATACCTTATTAAATTTTTAAAGCTTTTGTTTAGCTAAAATATAAATTCTTAAGTTTCAACATATATATATATATATATATATATATATATATATATATATATATATAAATTAAATTATACAAGCATTTATTCAACAAAAGTATAAATTCTTAATTGTTGGTCTAAAATATTCATATCAAGTGTCAACATGCACATTGCACAATCATACTTTCTCATCGAAAGCTGACTGTAGGTTTTCTATAGTCCAAGAACATATTCGAGCTCGCATTCCTTCCTTGCATATTTTCGTGGCATAGTTCTGCTAAAATTAGTAAAACATCCAAACATAAATATACGGAAATACATAAAAAATATAACAGACACAAAAAAAAATTTAAACATATAAACTTACTCTGTATATGGTGAATAAAGGGATAGATGAGTAAGGGCACCTATACCTCAAAAAATCAGGGCAAATATCCTTTGTGATTGGGATAGATGCCCACGTATTTTTTAAATAAATTATAGACAAAATAGCATCTATTTATAACTATAAGCAGACTCAATGACCCAGTATATTGACGTGATAAAAAATATAACGGAATTACTTACTATTTATAAAATTATACAACCTTAAATACTAACCTTTAAAACTTTGACGTGTTTGTAAATTTCGCCACGGAGAAAATTACACACACGACCCAAACACGTCCTTGCCACACGAATATCTGTGGGTATCTGAGGTACGGGGTGATTTCGACTCCTACTTATGTGATTAATTTTTATTTGTGAGTTCGGGATGTTAGGTTTTTAGGACACGAGGCATCTATCCCACTGCGGCATCTCTCCCGGTTTTACCATACTTAATCACTTTTGAAAACTCTGATAGCGCGATGTAGCATACGTCAGTTTTTCTCTAATTACGTAGTTTGTAGTCGTTCGTAATTACGCGTGATAGGTGTCGCCACAACCGATTATATAATTACATCGTCAAAGTCATATATAAAATATAACAGCGAGTAAAAACATGAGGCAGATAACTGAGGTAGGGCGCAGCAGGAAATTTTTTGCTCAAAATAGCCTGACTGGGTTAGTACCTCGACCTTACAGAAGATCACAGCTAAAT
Source organism: Melitaea cinxia (assembly GCF_905220565.1). NCBI lineage: Eukaryota > Metazoa > Arthropoda > Insecta > Lepidoptera > Nymphalidae > Melitaea > Melitaea cinxia. The sequence continues at coordinate 11,593,838 of NC_059401.1, forward strand.
AATACTGTTTTCAAGCAGTGTTGTGTTGTGTTGGAATTGGGGATAGGGCCGGCAACGCGCTTGCGGTGCTTCTGGTGTGCAGACGTCAATAAACAACGGTAATCGCTTACCATCAGATGAGCCGAACGCTTGTTTACCGACCTAGATTTATTAAAAAAAATCAGGCAGGATAACAGCTATAAATTTCAAAGTGAGTAAAAACGAGTAAATCTATGAAGGACAGATAGAAGTATGACAACAGACGCAGAAAATACTTTTAAACGCAATAAAATTTTGAAAAATCTTTCTTTTTCATAAGATAAAATAAATATTGAGTTGTCTGGAAGAAATGGCTAAATAGCCATAAGTCCGCCCATTGTACTTCACAGTCTGTAACTGTCTTTAAATGTTTTTAATGTAAAAAATGTAGTTGTGATGTACAAGAAAGTATTAATAAATAAATAAAAAAAGAAAAAAATGCTCTAGCAGTCATGTTTATTGTAAATCAAAAAAATAATTTATAATAATACTAGTCAATGTGGCAAAATTCGTGCCTCGACATTTTTCTTCAATATATCGAATTTTTTAATATCTATAATAATATATATAAACGCGAAAGGTCACTCATCACGAAATCTCCGAAACTATAAGACCTACAAACTTGAAATTTGGCAGGTAGGCTCCTTATAAGACGTAGGCATCCGCTAAGAACGGATTTTACGAAACTCGACCCCTAAGGGGGTAAAACGGGGGTTGAAAGTTTGTACGAAAATCCTATGCTTTGAAGTAAGAGACTTGAAATTTAAAATGTATGCTCTATAGATGGTAAGGAGGCGTTCAAATATTGTATCTTTAGAAATAAACTCTCTTTTGGGGTTAAAACGGGGGATGGTAGATTGACTCATTCATCACGAAATCTCCGAAACCATAAGAGCAATAAATTTGACATTTGACAGGTAGGTTCCTTATAAGGCGTAGACATCTACTAAGAACTGATTTTACGAAACTCGACCCCTAAGGGGGTAAAACGGGGTTAGAAGTTTGTACGAAAGTCCTATATTTTTGAAGTAAGAGACTTGAAATTTAAAATATATGCTCAATAGATGGTGAAAAGGTGTCCAAATATTGTATATTTAGAAATCAACTCCCTTTTGGGGTTAAAACGGGGGTTCGTAAGTTGACTCACTGATCACGAAATCTCCGAAACTATAACACCTACAAACTTGAAATTTAGCAGGTAGGCTCCTTATAGGTCGTAGACATCCGCTAAGAACGAAATTTACGAAACTCGACCCCTAAGGGGGTAAAACGGGGGTTGAAAGTTTGTACGAAAGTCCTATGCTTTGAAGTAAGAGACTTGAAATTTAAAATGTATGCTCTATAGATGGTAAGAAGGCGTTCAAATATTGTATCTTTAGAAATAAACTCTCTTTTGGGGTTAAAACGGGGGATGGTAGATTGACTCATTCATCACGAAATCTCCGAAACCATAAGAGCAATAAATTTGACATTTGACAGGTAGGTTCCTTATAAGGCGTAGACATCTACTAAGAACTGATTTTACGAAACTCGACCCTTAAAGGGGTAAAACGGGGATTGGAAGTTTGTATGAAAATCCTATGTTTTTGATGAAAGAGACTTGAAATTTGAAATGTATGCTCTATAGATGGTGAGAAAGTGTTCAAATAATGTATCTTTAGAAATCACCTTCCTTTTGGGGTTGAAACGGGGGATGATAGGTTGACTCACTCATCACGAAATCTCCGAAACCATAACAGCTACAAATTTGATATTTGGCAGGTTGGCTCCTTATAGGGCGTAGACATTCGCTAAGAACGGGTTTCACAAAACTCAACCCCTAAGGGGGTAAAACGGGGTTTGGACGTTTGTATGAAAGTCCTATGTGTTTGAAGGAAGAGACCTTAAATATAAAATGTATGCTCTATAGATGGTGAGAAGGTGTCCAAATAATGCATCGTAATCTATATATATAAAAGAGAAAGGTCACTAACTCACTCATCACGAGAACTCAAAAACCGCTGGTAGGTCTATCCATCCAGGTTGGACAAAGATAAAATTTGGCAGGGAGGTAGATTATGGTTAGCAGACGTCCGCTAAGAACGGATTTTACGATATTCTACCGCTAAGGGGTTTATTTGGGGTTGACAGTTTGTATGAAACATATACAGCCTGAAAAAAAACCTAAAAATGTGCTGTATAGAGAGGTTTTATAAAAATAACTATTAAATTATAATAAATTGGGCCTTTTAAAAAGTTGCTCAGTGTGATAAGCATTCCAAGTGACTGAAATAAAAAAAAATAATTTGCGTTAAACATCTTGATAGTAATGCATATCTTCATAACCACGCGGACGTAGTCGCGGGAAACAGTTAGTGTTAAACAAAGTCCCCAAAAGTATATGTGATCGATTCCCTCAATGCGGTTTCACCAATGGAGAGAGTGCTTCAAGAGGAAGGTTTACAGAACGGCTAAGCCGATTTTGATGAGAGTTTCACTGGAAGTTTGCCGGGAAAACTTTGTGACACACTGATTTCAACGCGGGCGAAGCCGCGGGCACAGCTAGTTTTATATAAACTTAGTCGTAACAACCAAAGAAAAAATCCAATAATTGCGCAGCCATTCGTAAGTTATTTATGCGAGTACATGTCGGCGATTCATTTGTATATAGAGGTTTAATGAATAATATAATACCGCTTATACTACTTATGTAAGATGCAACAAAATTGCTAACTGGTTTTGGAAATTATTTTGAGTGTCCCGTGTTATTTAGATACCTATAGTCTTTCTTTCTTATTTATCGGTGAAAGTCATTATCAAATACTATGATTAAAACGATTATTATTTAATTGTTAATATGACAATATTCTAAAGACTTCTAATGTAAAATATTTTAATGTTTTTAGCGTTTTGTTTTTCATACTAATTGTTTGGGAGGTTGACTTCAATAATAATGTAGCATTTCTTCTTAAATTAACTTTAATTAATTTCAGATAACGTATATACAAACTTTTACCAATGATTGAACATATGATTATAAAAGACTAACTTATTGTCGGTAATAATGTGAATGCGTCTGACTTGATGTTTCTAATTTTCCAAGCTACCCGCAGTCGCCGGCGCGGTGGGGGAAGGTTCCGTTGAATTCTTAACACCAATATTATTTAAATAATATAGGTAACTACTAAAAAAAATTTTAGACGAAACCGTAATAATAGAAATTTAGCCGAAATCGCCGTGGAAGACTTTATACAAGATAATCATCAATACATATAACGAAATGGGACCTTTATCAATGTAAATAGCACCTAAAATAATGATTGTTAGAAGTTTTGGCTGTTTGTCTGTGCCTTGCTTATCCGATTAGAGGCTTATCCGATTTAGACCTGGTTTTTACTAATATATTATGGTTAGCTTAGATTAACATTTCGTGCTTGTTTCATGTCAATGGGTTTATAAATAAAAAAGTTATGCCACTTTAAAGAATCACGTTGAACATGTTAAGTCACTATTCCACGCGGACGAAGTCGCTAGCACAGCTAGTGGTTAAATCATTTCAAATGTGACATTAAATAATCTTTAATTTAATACACTACAGTACAGTTTAACCAGAAATAAAGATTGTATATTTTTATATAAATGCAATACGATAAAGATTAAATATGTCACAAATAGAAATGTCATCGTGTACAAAGTAAGTTAAATTTATATATTGTAATAAAACTGCGGGACATGCGCAGTCAGGTATTACAGGCAATGCCACAAATCCTTGGAACTGAAACAGCGTAATATCTATTCGTGTAGACTGTGTACAAGAGGAGTATATTTTTGTCTGATTACCCGGAAACAGTTTAGATCTCCAGTTCTAAGGGGATTAAATAAATTATTCTGAAACGGTTATAGCTGAGGGGCTCATACGCAATGTATCGGTTATATCGACTGATTTTAAGTAATCCAAAAAGTGACTTGATATAAAACATGTCTACACTACTACTCAGTTAGGCAATAAATTTGATTTACCGTTGCTGTCGTTTATAACCTTAATAATTCTGTTAAATGTAGACTATGCTTCAGCCTCTAATATCCCACTGGGCATAGGCCTCTTTCTCTGTGTAGGAGAAGGATTAGCGCTTCATCCACACACACACACTGCTCTAATGCGGGTTGGCGGATATATTCCCTACTATGAGTAACGATCGCTATCAAGTGTACATGATAACAACCGGGACTGTCAGCTTAACGTGCTCTCCGAGGCACGGTGGGTCTCCCCCACAAGGACTAAAAACCAGACCGGAAATAAATATTTGTATAAACACAAATATCCACTCCGAGCGGGAATCGAACCCATGACCGTCGGTGAATAGACGCCGCTTATCAAATATTAGGTATACATATTTATAATTCACAACTTAATAAATAAATAATAATAAATAAATATTTACACAATAACACACGGTCGTCTGTTCCTAAAGTAAGCAACTTAATGCTTGTGTTATAGGTAACAGCCGACTGGTATATAGCTACTTTTTTTTTCGATAAACATACTTATAAATAATACATATATAAATATATAAATAAATATTTATATTACACCCAGACTCGGGGTGGGAATCGAACCCACAACCCTCGGAGCAGAAAGCAGGGTCACTACAAACTGCGCCAACGGGCTAGTCGAACTTAAGAACTAAATATTTACAGTTAGTTATGGTACAAATCATGTCCGCATGGATTGGTGCCAAGAATGCTAACTATATGATACTAATTATTTGTATGCTCAGGTGGTTAATAACAGTACAGCTAAATGACGTTATTTGATTAAATGTACTCGTACATTGACATGAATCCTGTGTTGGTGCCTGGTAACACACAAATGCACAGAACATGACGAACAATCAGTTATTGCTACGTTTGTATAATAAATTACAGCACGTTATGTTAGTCTTGCACTCACTAAAAGTTTTAGAAATAGCTCCTCTAATTGAGAGCTAGGAGCTGAGGCTAATTGTAATCAGTTACCTACGACACAAGTACATCGTCTTGTTAATCATCGTTGTATTAATAAAGGTTCGGCGCTCAGTCCACCATACTACTCCACTGCGGGTTGGCAGGTGAACATAACATTAGACATACTATGTGTAAAAAAACTTAATTTTAATGAACTAGGAAGAACTTTAATATTAACAGCTTCGCATTAAATCTAGATTAATATCACAAACTTATATCTCTTGACGTTTAAACCAAGGAAATAATTATCTTATTTTTATACTATAATGAGTGGTAAAAATATCACATTTCTGTCAACCTTGAATGATATTTTATCGACTTTTACATTTCATATACAAGAATATTGCACATAACAATAAGACCGCCTTTGAATGCTTACTCTCTATTTTTTACTTGTTTCGCAACTTTGAGTAATAAAGTTTTCCCCTACGAACCTATATATTTTATGCTTTATAAGTATAATGTGATATAATTGAAACATCAAACCAGATGATAGAAAATATTTGTTAATAACGAAGACTATATACTATTTATTAAAAATATAAATAATATAAGAATATGAAGTATTTTTTATAAACAAAGTCAATATGACCATACTTTTTATTAGTATGCGACAAGTTATAGCGCTAGATATCTAAATAATACAATAAAGATACGTAAACTCAAATTTACTGTAAATAATTACCATTAACGTATAAACTCTGTTTATATAATGTTCAAAATATATGTTTCGATAACACATAGTTTTACTTCCTTAAGTTACTGCACGCCTACAAGGAGGCTGTGCTTTACTTTCACAAAATAAAAAATACGGGAAGTGCTTACTCTTAAATCTCTATATTTTTACCAATGCATTTAAATGCTATAAATACACATTTTTACAAATCCAATGACTTCACTTGTCTTTTATATTTAAAAATATTGTTTTTGCTTTTGTATATATTTGTTTCACATAAGGTCAATTTGGTCAATTGTTGTATTTTTTTTTTTTGTAAAAAAATAACTTTGTATGCAGTCTTTAAATTTAAATTAATGTTTTGCGATACAGTCTTAATAAAATTTATATTATAATATTTAAGCAATTATATTTATTGCAATATAGAACTTAAAAGTGTTTATTACAGACAATTCAATAATAATTTTCGCATAGAATTAATTTATTAAAACGTAAGATCTATTTTTTATAGTTATCAACATAACTGAGCATATTTTAAAAAAAAATTCATTATGAGTTTACTATAATTTTTTTTTAATTTAGGAAAGGTTATTTTATAGTTTTCCGAAATGAAGTATTAGTCGTAAATTTTGACACTTAATATTGATGATTGGTAAATCTCTGATCTGCTTCGGATTAAGTTAAATTAACCTCCATGACATTTTGAGATTGTTTCTAGGACAATTTTGTTGACTTTCATCGTTCGGTTGACTAATCCCTGTATTGACATATACTATAATCTTGTTACGTTACGATCTGCCATTTCTCTTTAGTATAGGGCAAAGGAAGAGATCCACATGGGTCGAGTTTTCCGTGTATCTTTCTAAGAACTGAAAAAAACCACTCAAGGAAAGTATTATGATGACCAATATTACAGAGAAAAATTATTTCAAGTTTGTTTTCAGGATGCTCAAGTCTTGAATTCTGTTATCATTATGTCCCTTTTTTATTAGTTGTATATTACAGCGTTAATAATTTTAAAAGAGTGATCGTTGGGTTTTATACTATCTTTTTTCGAATGCCGTGGTAAGAAAGTTTCGTTCGTTGTTAATAATTACTTACAGTAATATATAATTAAACCAATACTATCACTAGTCAGGCTAAGATTGATGATAATATACATAGCTGAATTTCATAATCGTTAAAACTACCTTACATTGTATAAACTGTATTTGAAAAGAATGTAGAATGTTCATAAATCTAAGCACTGAAGTTTCTCATGGCTTTGCATACGAAACCTATAACATGCAAATACAGCGTTTTTACATCCATTTCAAACATAGCATGACGTACGCCATTTCAGCAGTCGTTATGGAGAGGAGTTTAGTACTACTGAATATTTAATAATATTAAAAAGGACTTTTTTTCAGATGCTCTAGTAATTTGTGCATATCTAAATATTAATACATGAAGCAAAATCTTTGTACCCCTTTTTACGAAAATTGCGTGGACAGAGGAGTATGAAATTTCGCACACTTATAGTTTATGCAAAGGAGTGCAGAGTGTCATTATTTTTTAGAATTATGCATAAAAAGCATTAAATAAATAAATAAAAAGATTACACACACTACCATGTATATGACACACACGTTTGACATCAGAACCTTAATAATGTTTAAAATTATAATTTACATTAGCAAGGTCGAATTTCGACTTCTGGGCGACCACTAGATTTATTTAAAATACAGAAAAATTAGACTTTCTGCAAAATCTTATGATATAATGAAATGATCCTCAAAAAATAACTAATTTGACTTGGATTGAAAAAAAATTGTTTTTGGTTTTAGTTTAATTATTAAAGGCTTGACTTGAACTGGCAAAAATTATTAATCGTAAGATGCTTTTAGCTTGAAGGAAACAGGGTTCTGTCTTTTATATGATCTCAGATATCTTCACATGTTTAGATTCAATAGTATATTCTAAAAAATAACGGTTAATTTGATTTAAATCGAAAAACAATTTATTGAACTTAACACACTTCCTACTTATTATTTTTCACATAAAGCAATGATTATTTTATGAAAGTCGATCTATTTGTATTAGTTACTAACTATTTGTCTTCTTTGCAGATACACGCATTCACATAACAAGGAAATGGAGTTTAAAGACGAAGAAATATACTTATTCAATGGAACCAATGGAACTGAGGAAATTTCTAGTTTCTCGGAAGTGGAATCCCTCAACGTGATCGTTCCTTTAACTTTTATATACGTGGTTATACTTATAGCAGGTGTTCTTGGAAATATAAGCACTTGTGTCGTAATAGGCCGCAACCGATCGATGCACACGGCTACCAACTTTTATCTGTTTAGTTTAGCTATCTCTGACCTTCTTCTTTTATTATGCGGCTTACCACTGGAAGTGCATCGCTTATGGGAACCCTTGTCTTATTCCCTCGGTGAGGCCGTATGTATCACGTTTGGCCTCATATCTGAAACGTCAGCGAATGCCACAGTGTTAATTATAACAGCATTTACAGTGGAAAGGTACATTGCAATATGCCGCCCTTTTATATCTCACACTATGTCCAAACTATCCAGAGCCGTGCGTTACATAATATTAATATGGATTAGTGCATTTTGTTTCGCTGTGCCTCAAGCCATGCAGTTTGGTGTCATAACTTACAGTGACAGGGGTCAGAATATTAGTGCGTGTACAGTAAAAGGTCATGGAGTGCATCAAGTGTTCGTAACTTCAGGTTTTGTGTTTTTTGTGGTGCCGATGTCTTTAATAACAGTACTGTACGCGTTGATTGGAATGAAACTTCGATCATCTCATATCATACACCGCGTAAAAAATACATCAAATGACAGTAAGCGTTCTAACGGAGCGCCACGGTATAGAAGTGGTGCTTCGCAAAGAAAGGTCATAAGAATGTTGGGTACGTATTTAATTTGTTAATAATTCCTTGATTATAATTTACTTACAAACCAGTTTTAAATAATAAAATATTGTTTTTTTATTATTGTACATAACTGAAAAATAAAACGATGACTAACCGTTTGTAAAACTAAAAAAGTATATTACACAATAATAAGATGTGTACTGCTTAAATTTTTTTCTGTCATAGTACGAGATCTGAACTAGAGACGACCTTTACCCAGCTGTTTGATGGAGGATAATTATTTTATATTTATTTTAGTACATTCAAAACCAATCGCAAGCGCGTTGGCGGGTTGCTATAAATCTGCTGCTTTGAATGGTGGTTGGTGAATATAATATAGCCTGACAAGGATCTTTTCAGCGAACCCGTTTTCGATTTATTTTTAATGTACTAAAGTACTTGGACAATCATTAATTCTTATTTGCCATCATTTAAATTTAAAAATGTTGATAGTATTGACTATTGTGTCTGCGTGTGCATTGCAACTGATTAATACAATTATTCAGGAAAATTAAACTTGCAAATAAAGAATAACTGTTACATTAGTAAATGCTAGTTAGTATATTTATTTTGTGCATCTTGTATTGTTAATTATTTTACCACAAAGATTGTATTATTGTAAATATATATCTATAATCTATAATCTATAATCTATAATAATATATATAAAAGCGAAAGGTCACTCACTCATCACGAAATCTCCGAAACTATAACACCTACAAACTTGAAATTTGGCAGGTAGGCTCCTTATAGGACGTAGACATCCGCTAAGAACGGATTTTATGAAACTCGACCCCTAAGGGGGTAAAACGGGGGTTGCAAGTTTGTATGAAAGTCCTATGTTTTTGAAGTAAGAGACTTGAAATTTAAAATTTATGCTTTATAGATAGTGAGAAGGCGTCCAAATAATGTATCTTTAGAAATCAACCCCCTTTTGGGGTTAAAACGGGGGATGGTAGGTTGACTCACTGATCACGAAATCTCCGAAACTATAACACCTACAAACTTGAAATTTGGCAGGTAGGCTCCTTATAGGGCGTCAACATCCGCTAAGAGATGATTTTACGAAACTCGACCCCATAGGGGATAAAACGCGGGTTGGAAGTTTGTATGAAAGTCCTATGTTTTTGAAGTAAGAGACTTGAAATATAAAATGTACGCTCTTTAGATGGTGAGAAGGTGTCCAAATAATGCATCGTTATCTATATATATATACAAGAGAAAGGTAAATAACTCACGCATCACGTGAACTCAAAAACCGCTGGATGGTCTATCCATCCAGGTTGGACAAAGATAAAATTTGGCAGGGAGGTAGATTATAGTTAGTAGACGTCTGCTAAGAACGGATTTTACGATATTCCACCGCTAAGGGGGTTTAATTGGGGTTGATAGTTTGTATGAAACACATACAGCCTGAAAACAAAACCAAAAATGTGGTGTATAGAGAGGTTTTATAAAAATAACTATTAAATTATACTAAATTGTGCCTTTTAAAAAGTTACTCACTTTAATAAGCATTTCAAGTGACTGAAATAAAAAAAATAATTTGCGTTAAACATCTTAATAGTAATGCATATCTTCATAACCATGCGGACGTAGTCGCGGGCAACAGTTAGTGTATTATAAAACAAAGTCGATTCGCTCAAAATCTACAGAACGGATTTTCATGCGGTTTCACCATTGGAGAGAGGGCTCCACCATTGGCAAGACGAAGGGTTACGGAACGGCTAAGCCGATTTTGATGAGAGTTTCACTGAAAGTTTGCCGGGAAAACTTTGTGACACACTAATTTCAACGCGGGCGAAGCCGCGGGCACAGCTAGTATATATATATATATATATATATATATATATATATACTAGCTGTGTGGCTACGGCACTAAAGAATTTAGCCACCCCCTCTCTTCCCGTGGGTGTCGTAAGAGGCGACTAAGGGATAACACAGTTCCGCTACCACCTTGGAACTTAAAAAGCCGACCGATGGCGGGATAACCATCCAATTGCTGGCTTTGAAATACACAGGCCGAAGACGGGCAGCAGCGTCTTCGGTGCGACAAGCCAGTACTGCGGTCACCAACCCGCCTGCCCAGCGTGGTGACTATGGGCAAAACACATGAGTTCACGTTATTTTTGGCGTAAACTTGTGGAGGCCTATGTCCAGCAGTGGACGGTATAGGCTGTAATGATGATATATATATATATATATATATATATATATATATATATATATATATATATATATATATATATATATATATATATATATATATATATATATGGTCGAATTGAATAACCTCCTCCTGCAAAACATTTTTTTATTAATCACGACGTATTTATCGTTTTATTACGCTCTTGCTCTGCAGCTCGACTGTATTAATCTGTTGTAATTGGATAATTTGATCCCCAATTCCAAAATCCCGGGATTAATATTGAGATTATAGACAGATAGCAAAGAATTTCATTCATGAAATAACCATTTGTTAAAAGTTAAACTTTTCAAGTAACAATTTAAAGCTGGCGCTTGTCATGTAGTCCCATTTAATTTGATCGATATCTGAGAAGAATTTTTTGAGTCATCTCTAATAGTATATCGTATTTTATTGAATTTCTTTTGTCTACCTACGTTGTATTACTTGTCGTTCAAATCGAGGTCAGAAATTTGAACGTATAAACGTTATAGGGTGGCGACTGTTGATGATCCTTAAAAAATAAATAAATGTATAAATAAGTAAATAAATAAATAATTACTTTTGATGGAATATAAAGTATAAATAATATAAAATAAAATTTCAAAACCACGAGTGTCAGTTATGAAAAATATTACAATATGTAAATCTATCCAACTATAATATGCTGGTCTTATTTCAAGTTTATGCCACATCAACTGACAAGATCGATTTGTTTTGTCTCCGTCACCCGTCAATGCAATGGCAGTTTTACAGTTTAGATGCTGTTAGAATGCGTCACTTACATAATTATATTCGATGGCCGAGTGTAACTTCGTAGTAGCGAATAACTAATGACAGAAATTCGTTCAATACATACGTACATATTACAAAAGTTTAATAATATAAATGCATGTTTTATGCAACTAGGCTTTTCTCAAATTCATTCAACATTAAAATCTTATCTCTGCTATATTTGTCACTTAGAAGTTAGTTTAAATAACTAATGTCAAAACAGTAGGTTCTGATAAAATGGTTACGTAAATTATTATTTATAACATGAAAGATATAAGAAAAGTACATATGTTCAATGCTAAATTCAAATTGAGTCCAATTATTGTATTAACTGTGTTTAATTTATGTATGTAGACGTTCTCAGAAAATATAATTTTTAATTACATAGTTTAAAACTTCTCATCTTCATTACGTCTTTTTAAAAGTAGTAAACTGTTTTTATCAGTTTATATAATCTGATATCATTTATGTATAATGTATGAACCAGTGTTAGTGTAGCAATTGGTAAATGTTCCTTTGGTAGACGTAAAATGAGGATTTTAAATATTCCATACCTATTAGTTAAAATATTATTTTCAAAATAATTATTGTAAGATTGATCTAACGAAAATTTTGCATCAAAGAAGTCGGCTGCTTTAAAGGAGCTTTTTTGTTTTTATCTGTTAATAAATAAAAATATTATTATTAATTTATTTTATCTGTTAATAACATTTAAATTGTGATATTTATTACAACATGTATTATTTGTTGCACGTGTTATATTTACTACATTATGTAGACTTGCTTTTGTTTAAAATTCATATGTTATACTTAAAGAGAACAAGACGAGTCATATCATTAACTTGAAAGAAAATGACGATTACATTGATACTATGCAGTATATACAATCAAATTTATTATTTGTATCACAGTGGCGGTGGCGCTATCATTCTTCCTGTGCTGGGCTCCGTTCCATGTGCAAAGGCTGATAGCTATCTATGGAAAAAATTTGGAGCACCCCACTGATACATTCTACAAGGTAAGATTATCTTTAAAATATGCTGTGTGTGTAACTTTTATAGTTTATTTTAAAAATGTGTATATAAAGTAAACTCCACTGTTTTACCGGAGCTATCTAACATTAACATAATAAAGGGGGAATTTGAAAAATTAATTTTGTGTCAAAATTTTAATAAAATTTGGTAAGATAGAAAGGTAGTTAATTAATTGTAAAGCATGGTATATTAATCATTAGTAATAAAAGTCATCACCATGATTATACAAAGATTAAATTTACCTTAAATAGAATGGTTTTTAGAAGAAGTTTTAGAAATACGGCGTAACGTTACGGCGGCGCTGGACGGAAAAAATTGGATGCCTAGCGAAGTGGGAAACGATCGGTTAATAACTTATATTTTTTAATTACTTGTACTCTATGGTAGCTTCGGTAGCTTCGAGGGGTAGGTGGATCGAAGCGTGAGGGAGGATGTAAAGGTCACGATTCTGGTGAATCTATATTTTGTAATATCAGACTTTCCTGTTTATTATGGCTTCCTAGTTCCAAAGAAGTTTTAAAATTGGCTATATAAATTTTAACATTTAATTATTCTGTTGTAAATTATACATAAGACTTTATCTTTTGATTATTGTTTGGATCAATCTCAAAATTTGCTGATATATCCTGTCTCACAGAGATGTTACGGATACAGACAGAGAATTACTGTCTCTTCGCCACAAATATAAGCCACAAATAGTTAATCGACACTCAATGGTTGAAAATGTTTGTTATCATTTGTTCAATGAGATGTACTTTTTTATTATTTAGAAGTCTATGCATTAAACACAAAATTTTAAAACAACGATTTATGATTTTTGTGAGATTGATCACGATATCGTTAGCATTAAATCATATGAATTATATATCAAAATAAAGAATTTCTTGATATAATTAATTAAACTTACGATGGTTAAATTTATAATTAATATTTAAACTAAACAAATTTATTTTTGATATACTGGATTATATACCAAATAAAAGTAAAAACTTTTTAAAATCAAATAGATTAGACAGTAGGTAGTGTTAATGAGAAAATTGAAATAAAATTTCATATCAATATGAAATAAAATTTCATATTTCTCACTAAGAATTGGAACTTGGAATTTTCTCTCGTTCCAAGAGTTTTTTCCTCCGGCATTTTTCCCCTCCGCCAACACTAGCGTCCATTAGGTTAAATAATTTTTTGTAAAATTTAATGAAACCGAAGAAACAATAGAAAGCCAATGTCATGTCTGCCGAGACACTATATATTAGAGCAAAAAAAATGTTATTTATTGTATAACACTGGTTACATTACCTAAGTTTGTAATATCATTATCATTACAGCCTATACAGTCCACTGCTGGACATAGGCCTCCACAAGTTTACGCCAAAAATAACGTGAACTCGTGTGTTTTGCCCATAGTCACCACGCTGGGCAGGCGGGTTGGTGACCGCAGTACTGGCTTTGTCGCATCGAAGACGCTGCTGCCCGTCTTCGGCCTGTGTATTTCAAAGCCAGCAGTTGGATGGTTATCCCGCCATCGGTCGGCTTCATAAGTTCCAAAGTGGTTGTGGAACCTTGTTATCCCTTAGTCGCCTCTTACGACACCCACGGGAAGAGAGGGGGTGGCTAAATTCTTTAGTGCCGTAGCCACACAGCACATAATAAGTTTGTAATATGCCTAATATTAATACTGTAGTTATTTTGAAATTGTTAGTTTATTTTATACCATGGTTCTTTTGTTATTTTTTTCAAATGTAGGGTTTTTATTTGAACTTCATTAGGTGTGTGTCACCTTATGGCATAATGAATATTTTTATTTATTTTAATAAAAAAAAAAACTTAAAATTGTTATGATTACGATTCAGGGTCATCAGGATCATTCAACGCCTTTTACGTATGTTCAAACTTAATTATTTTGTAAACATGTAAATGGCTTCAATATTAAATTAAAACTTCTTTTAATTATAACTGGTACTTACATTGAATGCACTGCACACTGCCTTTGTTAGAAGAAATCAATAATTTTCAAATAGTATATTCTATATTATTAACGTGAAACAAAAACCTTGTAAGTATTCCAATCTTATCAAATGAGTCCACACGCAAAGCGGAAAATTCTTGGGACACTTTTAGATAACAAAAGTTTTCGTATTACTGGAGGTGGGCGTACCTCTAGGCTTTTTTATGTTTCATTCGCAGTATATGAGCTTTATGCGTGGAAACACTACCTCATTCTAATGTCAAGGACTTGGGATATTGAGGCAAAAGCTGAATCGGGTTAACGGCCCAAATATACGTCACTCATCCCACTTAGATAATATTTTTGTGCCATTTGTTATTGACGCACTTAGATCTTAAAGTAGCGACACTAAAAGAATTTTAAAGGATTTAAAATTCACAAATATTAGTCCCTATTACGGACAATCTTATTAATTTTTTGCTCAGACAATCAAAAATGGCAGCCTGCTTCTATTCACAGAGAACACAGTGTAATGAAATTATCGTTAAATTTTTATATTTTGTGAACTGATATAACGCTGTAATTTTTGTTTCTCTGTTTCATAATCTACGGTACTACATTTTCTTTCATGTAAATTCTGAATGTGCTATAAAGTATTAAGTAAATACATAAAATTGTGACCAATGTCCTCAATCAATCAATCCATCAAAAATAACCTTAAATAGGCTTCAGCAACATTGAATCGTCATTTTACAAATAAATTTTTTTAAGTGATTATTATTTTGAAAAGTGTAGTGGATAATTTCTATTAGTTCGTGCTTAGGATAAACTGCTCTCTGGACGGATGTAAAAATATCTTTATATTTTAAACATCGTGTTACCACCGTAATTGAGACATCTCGTTTCAGCTAAGTGAGATTACATTTCTATGTTCAATATTTATTTATTCTTTCTTAAATCTAAATAAGCTTTTTTCCATAGAACTTGTAGTTTAGCCGGATATCGAGATTAAATGTTTTTCTACCCTTAAACTTAGGTGGGGACCTACCACTTCCCGACCACAAATCGCCCCTAATTTATTTTTCCTTTAATTTTCGTTGTATTCTCTTTCTTTTACAATGGGTTTCATCCTACTATAATATTTTTTTGTTTTCAAAATCTATCTGCACTGGTCTAATACTCTTCTGACTGCTTAAAATACATAAAAGATGAAAACATAAAAGTCAGTCGTCTAGAATATTGTTAAAAGTAATACTGAACAACTACTACTATTGGAATATTTTCTTAATCAATACACATATTACCAAAGCCGAGAGAAAGATAGAGCCCATTTCAATTTTACGGGGTTCTTTGAAATGATTTGATTGGTTGAAGAACGGATCCCGACTTTTAACCTTTCTATTTGCAAAGTTGCAGTTTTATGATATACACAAGTCATTAGCAAAAACTCAGGTACAAGGAGTCCTATGGAAAATATATATTATACCGAGTTATGGAAGGTTATGGTATTTATGAAAATTTTATTTGCATTTGTCCATGTTTTATGAGGTTTATGCCATTTTCTCCATAGAGCTATTTTTATGGCTAATCTCTTTAAAACACTTGTGATTTGGTTAAGTACTATCTTAAGTTTTGAGCTAAAATGGCATTCATATAAAAATAAACGGAATAAAAAACCATACTTCGATAAATAATAGCCCCAAAAGCGTTGAAAGAAAAGGAGGCATTATCTTTTATTATCAAAACCAATTAAGGTTTCAAAACAGCCTGTCTTCAATATAGAAAGGACTTGTTAAGTTGCTAAAATCCAGGGAAATAATAAATTTAATCATTACTAATCAATACTATCAAGCAAAATATCATTATGATGAGGGCAAGTCTGCTAAAACTGTAGCTGGTTTATGTCAATAAGTAAAGATTTATAATTATAAGTGGTTTTATAATTTAATTTCAATATAAGCTTTTATCACATTTAGACATAAGTAATACCATTATTTTTACTAATACATAATAATTACCACATTTCTGTCATAATGCAATTATATTATACCAAGATTAGAACCTCCAATTAGCAAGAAGCAATACTTCTGTAAACGTTTGTAAATTTTTCGGATATTAAGCGTCGTCCGGTCGTTTGTGCTTGTGTATTGTGTGATTTTCCGGACTCCTGAGTCCTTTCAGGGGTCACTTAGTGTGAGGCATTTTTTTTCCTTTGTTAACAAATCAGTAGTTTTTATTTTTCTTACCCGAATATGCAGAAATAGATTATTTTTTTATGCAACTAGGTCGACAAACAAGCGTACGGTTCACTTGATAGTAAGCGATTATCGTAGCTTATAGACGCTTGCACCGCCAGAAGCATTGTAAGCGCTTTGCCGACCCAATCCCCAATTCCCCCCATGAGCTCTGGTCACCTTACTCACTATCAGGAACATAACACTGCTTGAAAACAGTATTATTTAGCTGTGGTCTTCTGTAAGGTCGAGGTACTACCCCAGCCGGGCAGCTCCATATTTTGAGTAGGCAATTTTCTGCTGTGCTCTACCTCAGTTAATCACATAAGGATTCAATTTATATAATATTACACGACCATACCTTGCAATTCGGATGAGCAAAATTCATTCAATGTGACTATTCCGGATATTAAAAACATCGTACATTTATACGAGTATCATGATATAAAACTATAATAAAATAATTGAAATGATTTATTAAATATGCTATTGTTTAGAATTCTCGGCAAAAACATTAAATAACTGAATATTATTATTCTTTTTAATTTTATTATTAGAAGTTTATTGTTGACCCAAAGTCCGCAAGATCGCAATTTCGCTTTAAACTACATGTGAAAATTACACTTAATAATGTAGTCTTGTAACTGATCAAGTCTCTTTGTTAAAAATTCGAAGACATTTTTAATTTGTTGTACATTAGATTAAATTACTATTTATTTTTACTTTTTTATCTTTTAAAAAGGAGTAAATTTTACGTTCCACCGCAAAAAGCCGATTCCTAATTCGCCGCGGCTGTATTGGAAAGTATAATAAATCAATTTTACAATTAAAAATCTCCTGTAGTCTCTTTCTGTTTCCGTAACACGTCTTGTTGGCTGGATTAATATATTTATTTTACAAAGCCCTCATAACAATATTCTATTTCAGTTTATTAAACTATTTATGTTTAATACAAAAATTGATATTGACACATGAGATTGATACATGTATATTCGTATTAAATAACCACAAATGTTTAAGATATTTTATATAAAAATCCATGCCTTTGTATGTATTAATGTTAAATTGTTTCATTTATTATTATACTGATATTTCGTTGTACATTTAGCTGTGTTCGAGGATTTCTGTAATTTCCAGATTTCAAGTTATTAGGATTTAGGACCAAGGGTTATGATATTCCTAGTTGCCCAACTTTCATGTTCGTTTCCTCTAAACAACTTTCATTCATTTCTTCTAACTGTCTCTAACGCTATTTTATAGTTTTAATAAAGTTTTTGGTTACAGGTGTACATTATACTAACCGACCTGTCAGGAGTCCTTTATTTTCTCTCCACGGCGATCAATCCAGTCCTATACAACATCATGTCAAACAAGTTTAGAAACGCATTTAAGGTGAGCAAATAATTAATACTAATTAGTTGAATTAATTTTTATAAACTTTGTACGACGAGACGCAATAAAAATAATATGGGCAACGAACTGAAGGCTGAGATTTTCTTGCAAATTAATGTGTATAATTAATAATTATATGTAAGGTTTTTTTTTATAGTTTTGGTGTATAATATTATTTCTTATTTTAATTATATTGTAAGTTAATTAAGCAATATACGTAACATACGTAAATAAGATTTTATAATTATTTTATTTTTTCGTAAAAAATTCGCCAGGTAGTCGTAGGTTGTTTTTATGAAATATAAATTTTTTGCAAGTCACGTTATTGTCTATGAAACAAGGGTATTTAATAAGTACATTACGTACGCCATCTTGTCCATTGTACACACATACTATTTGGAGTACAGTAACCAGAAGCTTAATACCCCTCAGGCCCTCATCCTTGACGGTCGTCTTATCTCTCCAACCCTATAAAACCGAATATTAATTAAGTATAATCTCTCTTCTAGAGTTTATAATTATTATCAAATGTTGGTTTACTTCATCAAGACTACGGGTATCGAATTTTCAACAACATTTTCGGGCTACGTCTTACTATATCTAGGTACTTGATTACGAATATTTTCTAAATGTTATTTTTTTTAGTAAATAGCGATGCTGACTACCGATGGTAAATTAGATGTGAATTATTTGTGATGGTAAAAAAAAACTGTTTCGGTAATTTCAGCACACAACTACCACTAAAAATCAATAAGCTAGAAAATAAATGTATGTATAGAAAATATTAATATCTATGAAAGCGATAAAAAAACAACAATTGCGTTCAAACGACACTAAAGACAAATGTCCCATCATTTGTTCCGTGTGTGATACAAACTGTTATTATTATTAAAGTGTTTTCCTTTGTTTCGCAATATTATATGTTATTCTGTCTTTGACAGAAACCCCCATTTGAAGTGTCGTCGTACCAATATAATTTTTGTTTCAACAATATTCTGTTCATGCATTTAAAATGATTTGAATATGGAAGACTACATTTTATGAATTTTATGCGATAAAAAACTTATCATATATTTTAATACGCTAAGGTGAAGATGTTTGCCTCCCCTTTTAGAAAAACTTCACAATTACTCCACATAAACTATATATCATTTTATAGATAATTGCTTGATTATTTTAAAAAATTATTATCGCTTTTGTTTTTGTAAATTAATTAATTGTTAAAATTATATATATGACGGTTTAAATTTTGAAACGTCAACATGATTGACGGTCGGTAATTTTTTTACTTATATAGTGTAAATTTTTTGCACGGGTATTTTATTTATTTATTCTTAATGTACACCGAAATACAGACACATATGGAGACACATTTGGAATGCCCTTCCGGCTTCCGTTTTTCCAACGAGCTATAACTTAGGTATCTTTAAATCAAGTGTGAATAGGCATCTTCTAGGCAAGCGCGCACCACCTTAGGCTGCATCTTCACTTGACTTAAGGTGAGATCGCAGTCAAGCGCTAGTCTATATATTTAAAAAAAAAAAAAAAAAAAAACATATAAAGAAAGATACAATACAAGATGTACAAAGGCGATCTTATCGCTAAATAGCGATTTCTTCCAGATAACCTTTGGGTACAGGACACGATACAGTAGCAGCGGTTAAGGTGTGCACAAATTAGGGAGTAAAGATCAATTATAAATAGATAAAAACTACGATATGATAAACTTACATAATTATTAAAAAAGAAAAAAAAAACATATAAATAAGTAAATATTTTAGTATATAATGTATGAAACACATATATACACACATACATACATACATACATATAACATACACATACATAATTACATTGAGGCATACATATATCTACATAGTAATATGCATAAAAAAAAATTAGATACATAAAATATACAGTAACAATAATTATTTACAAATAATACTATATAAATATCATATCAATAAATGTTATTAACGATATGTAGATAGAAAATGTTTATCGGGTATTGCTGGTAACTATAATAGTAGTTTATGCAACTGTCATATAATGAAGGGTATTAAAACACGAGTGTGAGTTTATGAAACGAGCGCAGCGAGTTTCATAATAGTAACGAGTGTTTTAATACCCGTGTTATATGCAGTTGCATACACTACTTTATCTTCACTAATGCAATTAATCAAACAACAAGAGTAAAAGCTGACAATAGTTTATTTATAATAATTGTTCAAATTTTGGATGGTACAATTTTGAAAGTTAATGTTAATTATTGATCCAGCAGCTGTAGCGGTCGCGGGGCAAGCAGTAGAGCTCGTAGACGGAGTCGGAATAAGTTATTATATTCTTTTTCATATAATTTTCTAGATTTTTTTGGCAAAAGATTGTGAGTTAATTTTGTTGCCAATTCTAGAATATCCGGAGGCGTACAAATATCATCGTCGCTATCCATTTTTAACTTTTAATTTATTAAATTAAATTCACGCGTACGTGTATTGTCACAGTGATTTTGCCGCCATTAAAATCTAACCAATGAGAGCGCAGCTGCGCGCATGCGCGCGATGTTATAATGAGATTTTACGATATCGATGTGGATATTATACCATCATGTGAAATTGCTTAAATTGAGTGTTTTGTTGTCTGTGCTATAACAGTAGTAATTATAAGTCAAGTATTGGAAACATAAGTAGAATGTTACAACATTAGTGTAGATAAAAAATATTAAATATTTTGATCTCAATCCTAACTTAATGGACGGCCCGAATATGAGTTATAGCTGCGTGGTAAGTTGTGAATAAGTTTTGAATATTTAGAAACCACCTCTATAGGATAAATAGAAAACATTATTTATTTGGCTCGTGTTGATCAACTGAGCATAAACATGTTCTTTTAAAGCGCAATTGATTACAAATATAATTAAGAAAAGGAATAAGAATACGTTATTACTAGTAAGTAAAGTAAATTGTAGTCAATATTGTTTGGTATTTTACTTAGTACGATAATAAAAAATAAAAAAACCCAAATAACTATTAATTTAAATAATGTTTTGTCTTAACGCATAGTTATCAGAGGATACATCTTTAGGTCAATTGCCGAAGCAATAATATAATCAGATCACAAGATAGGTTTAAAGGCGTCACTGTCTCATGCTACTAGGTATATTTTACGCAAAACTGAGCTCTTGGTGGTAGAGGGTGTATATGAATTCCCCGCCTGTCTTACGAACACTATCATGTCAAAGCCGAACCGCCAAATATCTTCGGATGTGTTCCGATTCGATAACATGTAAGCCAGTTTCCCTCATTCCACGCTATCCTTTCCCCTAGTGTGTGGCATCCCCGTCAGTCCTAGACCAGTGGCATAATATTTCTTATGTTGGAGCGCTTGGCGCTGTCATGGGATCCAGGGAGAACCGATTAAATGGTCCACTGCTGGCTGCCCGGTGGTTCGTAGGAGAGCCAAAACCAGGCCATCCCGGCATGGGAGGATGTCCCGCTGCCATCGGAAAAAAACCCGTTAACTGATCACGGTGTGTGGCTAACTAGCCGGATCGGGGCTCTTCCGTCCTAGAAGATGGAAAAACGCGGGGATTATTGATATTTACTATTAATAGTAGTGTATAGGTAGCGTAGCCGCTACCTACACACTAAATAATCACAATAAGTTATAATTCGGTAATATAATTAAAATAATCTTTACCTTAGTTTTTGTAGCGACTAAATATTAAATATATTGTACTTTTTTATATATATTCTCAAGGGAAACTTCAGTTCAGACGTTGATAGTAGACTTATTAAATATTATTTCGATTATAAACTTTTTATTTTTCGATAAAAATAATCATGAATTATATCTGATTATTTATTTCTAAAAACAACCTTAAAAAAGTAATTTACTTTATTAACCGAAATCCAAAAAAGGAGGAGGTCCTCAATTCGATTGTATTTTTTGTGAATTCAATTCGAATGTATTTCAGAACTTTTGACTGGGTGAACCGATTTCGACAATTATTATTTTTTAATCGAAAAGTGGTGTGTGTCATTTGGTCCCATTTAAATTTATTTGAGATCTTACTACTACTTTCGAGTTATATCTAATAATGCATTTTTACTTGACGCTTTTTTCGTCGACCTACGTTGTATTATACCGCATAACTTTTTACTGGATGTACCGATTTGATAATTCTTTTTTTTGGAAAGAAGATATCCCTAGTTTGGTACTATGATAAGGAAACCAGGATCTGATGATGAAATCCCAGACAAATAGAGGGGAAACTCACGAAAATCCGCATAACTTTTTACTGGGTGTACCGATTTTGATAATTTTTAATTAATCGAAAGCTGATGTTTATCGTGTGGTCATATATAAATTTTATCGAGATCTAATTACTACTTTTTGAGTAATCTTTGATAACGCGTAGTTACTTGACTATTTTTTCGTCGATCTACGTTGTATTACTTGTCGATGTAATTGAAGTCGGTTTTTTTTTCGTTTACGAGCAAACACAATTATTCTTAAAACGAGTCGAGAGTAACGTCGGCAGTGCGCTGGTATTGCTACCGGAATTAATATTTACCATTATTATAAAATAATCTTAACTTCTATACATAAAAATATCCCAAATAGAAACACAATACTAAGTAATAGTGTTTGTTTTGACATTTAAAAGAATGCTACTCGTTGTAAGCCAATTTTCTTTCCGTAAATAGCTTTATTTTGCTATACCGATGCGAATACATTACGTATAAATAGCTTCAGTAAGCTGGGAATCAAATTTCTTTATATCTTCTTTCGTATATATCTTCTCGAGAAGTCCATCATATTGGATTTAAAGTGACGTAAATTTTTCGAGTCACTTTCAGTAAGCCTTCAGATTTCACACACCCACACACACACACACACACATACATGTATAAACATTGAAAATTAAATTAACACGTTCACTGCGTAGCTCAAAAATACAATATTTCCACTGGTGCGGTACAAGACGATATTGCTATGTACTATAATTTTTTCTAATGCGAAACAAGACTAATGTGTCCGGTACTCCATTTTTTTTTAAACTTCTATTTCTCATTAAGTTTTTACTTTATGGCAACTTTTTGACTTTTATCGGTATCTAAAAACCTTAAACTATATTCATTTCTCTTGGTTGTAGAATTGGACTACTAATTTTACATTTATAGATATAAACATCTTACAGGACTTAAATGTCATGTAGCGCACCTAAAGTGGTGAAATTTTCTAATAGTCGATAAACAGATAGTGATGTTAATAAGAAAACAAATATTTATCGATATTATTTTTATTTATAAAGAAAATTAATTAACAATATTTTCATGAGCTTTATTAAAACAGGCAAGACAAAAAACTTTCTTACACTCAACACACATCAATTTAACTTTTGGCACCTTTTTATCAGCTTCCCGGCTAGTCATTGTTTTACGTAATTCCTGATAGCAAAGTGTGCATTGTTTTCTTTTTGCAATTTTTTCTAAGCTATGGTACTTCTTTTTTTCTGAAGACTTAATATCGTCGTGGAATGTACATCCAGTGATGTTTTGTATAATAGATTCAACAAAATCTATCAATGTTTCTTTTTTCTTAGATATATTATTATGAATTATCCACGCATTAACAACACACGTACCGAAAAGAAAACTCATCATAAGTTTTCGGTACCATTTGATGCCCCTTCTTAATGACGAATAATATGCTGTCATTTGGTCGCTATAATCGACTCCTTTCTTATGCAAATTATATAAAGATATACACTCTGGCTTGTAAATTCGCTCACCATTTCTTTTCTTTTGGCCTATCTCTTTTACAGCTGCAACATGATTCTTACAAGTTGTTATCATCGTAACAGTCCGTTTATCATGCCATTTGATTATTTTAACTCCGTTTTTGTTCATTTTGCCAATACACTGACCTCTCTTCAGTTTAGTCGATATAACATTTTTAGGAAGACCTCTTCTATTTATTCTGATTGTTCCACACAGTTCTGTTTTTTTCTTTAAAAGGTCTTCTGCCAAACCCAATGAGGTATAGAAATTATCAGCTATAATAGTTCTACCGCTTCCACCTAAGTCTTTTATTAATCTTAGGACGATATCATGGCCATGTGGCTGGTTTCCAGGTCTATCATTTTTACCTGTATAAACAATCATGGACCATGTATACCCTTCAGGTGTACATAATTTATATAATTTTATTCCGTATTTATGGCTTTTATTTTTTATATATTGTCGGAATTTCAGTCGTCCACGCCACGGAATCATAGATTCGTCAATTGCTAAATACTGGCCGGGTGTTAAAACTTCATTAAATTTGCTCAAAATCATATTCAAAACATCACGAACTTTGCATAATTTGTCCGTTGGATCAATTGCATCATTACTGAAATGCCAGCATTTCAATAGCAATATAAATCTATCTCGCGTCATTAATGATTGAATGTATTCATTTTTATAACATGTCTTTTTTGACCAATAGTTACATAGGCTTGGTAGTTTCACCACTCCCATTGTCATTAAGATACCCATAAAAGTGCACATTTCCTCAAAACTTGTGTCTACCCACTTTTTCAGTCTAGACTTATTTTTGACATTTTCATCATTACAAACATTATTTGCATAATAATTTGTCTCTGCTACCATTTTATGTATAATGTCATCAGTAACAAATAGCTTATAGATTTGAAATGGTGATGTCACATTGGGTGGAATATTTATTACAGTTTCATTTTTAAAATGACCAATATTTGGCATCGAAGAGGTAATATCTACCCATTCGCTATCTTGTGGCGTAGTCAACGGACTCTTAATACTGACTGTATTTTCATCACCAATCATAGATACCGTCTCTGTATCACTTGAAGAACTTTCAGAACTAGAAGGCTCATAATTTCTGTCACTGTCTGTACTTATGTCGCTATAATTATGTGGGTTTTCATTTACAATCTGATTAGTCTCTGGATGACGAGCTATTGCATCCGTCGCGCAATAGTTTGAACTAGTATCCGGTAATGATAAATCTATTGCTTGCGAGGTATTAACTGCATTGCTACATTTTTTAATCAAATATTTGGACGTTATTGTGCATGTCTTATTGTTATTAATCTCCAGGGTTTTTTGTTTAGGATTACTATTCATATATGTTGCTACGTGTTAAAAAATTGTTCGTTGGGTTAGAGAGTCACCCACAACTCCTAACACGAGACACAAGAGAGAGAGTAAAAAAAAATCCTACAGAATCTTGATCTTCTTTTTCAAAACACACAAAATCACCTTACACTAAAGCAGAGCTTAAACCTATAAGAACTACAATGACTCACCCACAACAAATCGCATTCAGATCCCAAGACGGCGAGAGAATCCAACCCAAAAAGAGAAAAGAGCAAAGAGGCCCGCAACACACGTCCTGAGCCTTATATACAGCAAACCCAGTGTGTCACGACACAACTACCCCCTAAGGTGCACCGCAACGTAATACGATACGAGGGTATTCCAAAAAATTAAATCAGTCGCCTAGAAAAAGTAAATAGCAACGCTAGTGCATAACTGTGCTATTATACATCAGCAGGAACGAAACTACGTGCTAATAAAAATATATGCTACAATACCCCCCCCCGACAGAGAAGAATTTTGCATCTCTGGCAAAATTCTAAAAAAAAAAACTAATGTAAGGAGAGAATCTGGTAAGCTCAGGAAGGGATTATAAAATTTAACTCCATACTAAGAGAAAAAAAAATTTTTTGATAGATTAATCATGAGAGATAATCGAATTACAAAAACACCACATATAATTTTGAATTCACTGCAACACTGTCTTACGACCCAATCATACGTCACTAACATACAACATCCTGAAATTCAACTATCAATGTGCGTTAACCGACCTAGACAATTAACGCCCTGACACTCAGAGTGACGGTCTATAAATGAGCACCACTCAGCAGCTACTTAAAATTTTTAATTTAACAATTTTTTTTTTCTTTTTAATCCATATTTAATACCGTATTCCCGATGTAGGCT
Organism: Melitaea cinxia; assembly: GCF_905220565.1. Taxonomy (NCBI): domain Eukaryota; kingdom Metazoa; phylum Arthropoda; class Insecta; order Lepidoptera; family Nymphalidae; genus Melitaea; species Melitaea cinxia. The sequence goes on from NC_059401.1 coordinate 11,620,038, forward strand.
TTAGAATGTGCATAACACAATTAGAATCGAATATATATTCGATAGAATAAAATAATATGTGGAATCGCCACCCGTTCCAGAGTTAAGTTGTAACACAACAACGACAACAACTTATGGCGTAGGCTTTAAACAAAATAATATGAGTGAGCAGATACGTTAAAGATGCACCCAACACACACAAATTAAGTTATTGCTCAGTGGAATAACTCAACAAAAATAAACACCAAAAGTACATTAGAGATGTACCCAACACACAACTATCATAAGTCATGTACTTGTATAAGCACAAAATAAAAAAAATGAGATCATCACCCGTCTCAAAAATGGAATACGTAATATAGATTTAAAACAAAAAGAAAACACAATATCAACTACCCCCACTACCAGAACTTCCTGTCAACCTCAAATCTTTAATATGCCAAACCCCAAGATCTTTACCATTCATATCCTGTAATACGTATACAAGAGGAGATCTTTTACCAACAATTCGACATTTGATAAATTTAGGCGCTAATTTCTTAGAAAAGTATTTATCTTTATCACTCAAGAAGTAAGTTTTCTTATAAACAAGATCACCAACATTAAATTCCGCAGTCCTACGACGCAAATTATAACTTGAAGTATTTTTTAAATGAGCGGCATACAACCGAAATTGAACTTTATCGAAAATACTCGCCAACTGACCTAAGTTCTCCGCATAACAGTCACGAGGAGTAAAAATCATATTTTCTATACTATCAGAGTCCAAATAATGCGAACCACACGACACTAACTCCCTACCGAAAACTAAAAAGGACGGAGTGAAACCCGTAGTTTCATTTACCGCGCTGTTAATTGCAAATTGAATTTGAGGTAAGTACCTATCCCACGATCTATGATCCTCATCGACAAAGGATGCAATACAAGTTAAAATAGTACGATTATATCTCTCAACCGGATTAACCTGTGGAGTATAACGTGGAGTAAAATGAACATTAGGAACATTATAACTTTTAAAAAAATTGATACACTCATTACTAATGAATTGCGTACCATTATCCAATATTACCGACTGTGGAATACCATGAACTAAGAAAACATTATCTTCAATTAACTTAATTATTACTTTGGAAGTTGCGCGCTTCATAGGGAAAATTAAACAAAATTTTGAAAAACAACAAGTTACAACCAATATATAATTATTTTGTTTTCTACTAATAGGCAATGGACCCATAATGTCAATTGAAATAACCTGCCAAGGACGGACACAATTCTTAGGACGACCCATGACACCTAATGTCAAATGATTTTGAGCTTTATATTCTAGACACTTAGAACAATTATTGACATAATTTAAAACATCTTTATACATTTTCGGCCAAAAGTACTTTAAATTTAATCTTTTAAGAGTTTTAAACATACCCAAATGACCTGCAGTGGGTACATCATGATTAATGGATATTATTTCCGAACGGTGTTCCATAGGAATCACCTCCTTCCAATCAAACTCCGATGTTAAATAATTTTTATTTTTAGACAATCTAAATAATTTATCATTTTTGATACAATAATTTTGAAACGATGCTGGTTTATTAGCGCAGCCATTAAAAATATTAAGAAACCATTTATCATTACCTTTATAATTTGAAATTGAAAATATACTACTCACGGGAATCGAACGACTCAACGCGTCAGGAATGACATTATCACAACCCTTACGATGTTTAATCTCAAAGTTAAACTCTGATAACCTAGTACTCCACCGAGCCAAACGACCCGACGGGTTTGACAATGATAAAAACCACTTAAGGGCACTATGATCCGTGTAAACTGTAAATTTTTTACCATTATCGAGATAACAACGCCAATGTTCGACCGCTGCCAAAACCGCTAATGTTTCTCGTTCCGTAATACCATAATTTTGTTCCGGCTTGGTAAGTGACCTACTCATATATGCAACAGGATGTTCTTTCCCTTCAAAGGTCTGAGAGAGCATCGCACCAATCCCATAACTACTCGCATCCGTGTGAACTTCAAAAGGTTCGTTATAATTAGGACACCTGAGAACAGGAGCAGAGACCAAACACTCCTTAAGCTTTCTAAAAGAACAATCCGCCTCCTCCGTCCATTTAAATGGAGGTGCACCCTTACGAGTAGAAGTTAATTTATTTAACGGTGCCGCCAAAGAACTGAAATCCTTAATAAAACGACGATACCACGACGCTGTCCCTAAAAAACGTTTTAAACCCTTAACATTGGTTGGAGTGGGAAAATTAACTATTGCAGAAACCTTATCCGGGTCCGTACGCAACCCATGTTTATCGATTACATACCCCAAATATTTCAACTGACTCTCTAACCCAACGAACAATTTTTTAACACGTAGCAAAAACTTTTAAATATTAACTTTAAATTTTAAACATACTAATATACATACACAACCTAAACGAAACAGTAATCAAATTTAATTAATAAAAATGAAAAGTAATAATTTAACACAATTCACAAAACACAAAACACACAAAGACACAAGGACAAGACCCTTTATATACCCAGAGAAAACCACTTGCCAGGAATAAGAAAAAAAAAAAAAAATTTGAGTGCCAATGCGATACCCTACAAAATAAAATAATTAAAATAATTCACCGACAAACAAATAATTTTAAATATTAGAGAATTTACGCTGGGCGCCAGTGCTACGTGTTAAAAAATTGTTCGTTGGGTTAGAGAGTCACCCACAACTCCTAACACGAGACACAAGAGAGAGAGTAAAAAAAAATCCTACAGAATCTTGATCTTCTTTTTCAAAACACACAAAATCACCTTACACTAAAGCAGAGCTTAAACCTATAAGAACTACAATGACTCACCCACAACAAATCGCACTCAGATCCCAAGACGGCGAGAGAATCCAACCCAAAAAGAGAAAAGAGCAAAGAGGCCCGCAACACACGTCCTGAGCCTTATATACAGCAAACCCAGTGTGTCACGACACAACTACCCCCTAAGGTGCACCGCAACGTAATACGATACGAGGGTATTCCAAAAAATTAAATCAGTCGCCTAGAAAAAGTAAATAGCAACGCTAGTGCATAACTGTGCTATTATACATCAGCAGGAACGAAACTACGTGCTAATAAAAATATATGCTACAATGTATGATGAATATGATCTGTATCAATTTTTTTCTGTTTATTTGACTTTGGTGTAGATAATAATTCTTTTATAGATTCTGGTGTCAGCTTGCAATCAACATTTAATAAATTATTATAAGATAAGTCACTAAGTGAGCCAGCTTCACTGGAACATCCAGAAAAAGAGACATTGTGTAATACTGTATATGTATTACTAGTCGAGGGACTTTCATATGTATTTTTTTGATTAATATTTTTATTTGTAATTGACTGCTGAAAATGTGGCCCAGGTGATGTAGCTGTAACTGAATGCGATGGAATCTTTATATTATTTAAAACTTTGATTTTCTTACCAGGAGGTAAAATCTTTTGATTTGTGCCTGTGCCGTCCGATTTTATATTATCATCTTCCTTTTTATCTTCGAAAACACTCGCAAGCATTTTTCGGGAGCGCTTCATTTTGAATTTAAAGTTTTTAACTATTACGTATTTAAAGAGCGGGAAAATATAATAAATATCGACAAACGTCTAACTGCAATCAAAGTCAGATTATCACTAACACATACGCCCCCGCCACCAGTGCGATACCGGACATGCACAGACAAGTCGTATTCGTCCGGTAACGCACTGAACGCAAAGTTTTTTCGTTCTGTGCGTACAGGGCCAATATGCTATGTATTTTTTTTTTCTATTGTAATAAAACCGTCGTAAAGTAAGAAGCAATAATATATATTTGTCTTCTTTTAACTCAGAGAATATCGTACCTAAAATTAAGCCGCACGAGCGAGAAAAACTGGTTTTTGACGCTCGCACCGCGGTAAAGTTCATTACCGGCTACATATGTCCGGTAACGCAGTGAACGTGTTAAATAACCTTTATCAGCTATGGAATTTTAATTACAAAATTTTAAAATATCATTCTCGAAAAAAAATGTCAATTATTTTAAAAATTAATATGTAAATTAATAAAGTTAATATGTTAAAAATCAAGAAAGTATCATAATCTATACTAATATTATAAAGAGGAAAGATTTTATTGTTTGTTTGTTTGCATTTTTTTACATATAAAGTTATATCCACCCGATATGATATGATTATATGCCCGTGCTTTTTTTCCAATTTTATTTTTGTTAGTAATCGTTACTTGGTACCTACACTTTTTTTACGTGGGGAAAATCCATCATGGATACCTTCGGCGCGGGGGCACCAGAGGGTTATGTCAGACTCCTACTGCTTAAGAAACCACCACGTGTGAGCAGTCGTCCGCCTGGGTGGGGCGAGATGGGATCGTGCTAGCATTCGCCACCTCGCCCGACGGTAGGCCCGGACGAAACCTCCGGGCCCCGGCACAAACTTGGTACCTACACTACTGCAGCTTATATTATAGCTTCAGCCTGTAATATCCTACTACTGGGCATAGGCCTTTTTCCCCATGTAGAAGAAGGATCAGAGCTTAATCCACCACGCTGCTCCAATGCGGGTTGGCTGCAGCTTACAATAAAAAACCAATTATTCTGTTTGTTTGTTTGCATTGAATGGGCTGACTACTGAACCGATTTCAAAAATTCTTTCACCGTTGGGAAGCTATGCTTATCCGCCGGTGACATAGGCTAAGGTTATATTTTCAAAAAAAATAGGGAAAAAAATTATTTTGAATTTTTTTAAATACCCTTGCGAAGCCGGGGCCGGATGCTAGTTTAAAAATAACACGGATTTAAAAAGAGTTCTGAGTCATAAAATGGATTTAAATTAGTTTGTTAATCATTGAATATGCAATAAATTGAAGATTACTTATTGTTAGCTGTAGTAGCCATGATGGATTCACATCAATCCATTTATATGGGGTACTTTAACACAAGTACGTATAAAACATAAATGTCAAGGCGCAATAAAAATTATGATTTTACAACGGTACCTACTTTTAAATGGAAAGATAAGTGTCGATAATAGTTTGTTTGTGTTTTTTTTTTATATTTTGTAAGAATTTTTCTATTGTTAGTTTGTTGGCAAGGACGCATTAATTAATTCTTTATCTGATTTTGCTTATTATTTTGTATCCAAATATACCGACTATTTTGACATATCGAATGGAAAATTCATAAACGTTAACCACAAATGACATATGAACACCTGTTGGAATAAAACACAAGTAATACTGCGAAAGCAGCCTAGTTTCATATAATTCAAAAACAATTAGCCAAGAGTACTAAAACCAACTCACCGGTATTTTATAGCTATTGGCAAACGTGAAAATAAGTCTTCTATTACCTTTTATTTTTTATTTAATCAATTTCAGGAACTCAATTTATGTTAGCTTTATGGTAAACGTTACATTATATTTCCCTCAACTTTTTTGTGATTTTTTTCCTTACGCTTATATGACCAAAATGAGAACTATAAGATAACTTAGAATCTAATAATATCTAAGTCTTAGATATTACTAAATAATATTACTATTTTTCTTAAAGATTTACTATACAACAATTTATTTTGACGTTCTCAACATTTTGTCAATAGAACTTTTGTTACTATGTTATTCACATTGGTTCATTGCGATCATCTATACATAATAATTATAGAATTATTCTACTTTACAGAAGAGTCATTGCTATTTTTAACAGACCAAATTAAAAGGGAAAAGTTCTTAGAGATGGGGGAGGGAGTCCCCCTGTCTTTGGGTTCAGTTGTATTGTAAAAAAATTTTTTAACTCAAAAACTACTTATCAGATCTCACTCAAATTTAAATAGGAACAAACTTTCTTATACAAAAAGATTTATAAAATAAAACAAAAGAAACATTTAAAAAATACAGTCGATTTGAGTATATTCTCCTTCTTTAACGACGATTAAAACATGATTTCAATAAATATTCCTTTGGATAACAATTTATTTAAACCGCTTATGAAAATATGTAGTATATGTTAGTATAGCCTATACGTATGTACGTTTGTGTCAGTTTGAGCGTTTGTGTTTTGTGTTTCTGGGCACCGACACAAAGGATCGTTTAGTGTTAGAAGTTTACAGTAAAAAGCGTCTAAATTTTACAGTCTCCCAGCTTTTACCTAAAACACAAGCATTAAGTTGCGTACGATAAGAACAGACGACCGTGTGTGTATGGTATAAAAAAGTAATTAATATCTTATTGGATTACTTAATTTTGTATGTGTAATTAAAGTATAATTTTCCCTAAATTACAAGAATGAATACAATTAATTAGCTGTTTAAAACAATTGTTATATCATTCGCTACAATTATGACGACGTAAATCAAAAAACTTTAAATAAAAAAATACAATAATTGTGTTTGTTCGCAAACGAAAAAAACCGATTTCAATTACATCGACAAGTAATACAACGTAAGTAGACGAAAAAAATTAACAACTGCACTAGTCGTCACTACGATTTTCGAGGGTTCTCACGATTTCTCTGGGATTCCATTATCAGATCCTGGTTTCCTTACCATGGTACCAACCACCCTTGGGATATCCGAACGTACATTATATATATATATATATATATATATACGGTATATATATACGGTACGGGTATATATATATATATATATATATATATATATATATATATATATATATATACGGTCGGATTGAGTAACCTCCTCCTATTTTGAAGTCGATTAAAAAAGCTAAGTTATTTATCTAATTATGTTCCTAAATCTCAAATTAGTAAAATTAGGCTTCGGAACGCTTTCATATTTACCGCGTACCTACATAGACCGCGAACAAATTACGGTAAAAAAATATAATGTTTGAAGGCGCTCAGCACTATAATAAACTACCTCTAGATATAAGAAATTCTAAGACGACAATAACTTTTAAAAAGCTTTTAAAATTTTATATTCTAAATAAACAAATAAAAAAAAATATATATATATATATATATATATATATATATATATAATTAAAATAAAAATAAAAAATAGATATTAAAGAAACAAATATTAATAACCACTACATAATAAATAATTACGCAATAATAATGTCATCATCATCATCATCATCATTACAGCCTATAACAGTCCACTGCTGGACATAGGCCTCCACAAGTTTACGCCAAAAATAACGTGAACTTATGTGTTTTGCCCATAGTCACCACGCTGGGCAGGCGGGTTGGTGACCGCAGTACTGGCTTTGTCGCACCGAAGACGCTGCTGCCCGTTTTCGGCCTGTGTATTTCAAAGCCAGCAGTTGGATGGTTATCCCGCCACCGGTCGGCTTTTTAAGTTCCAAGGTGGTAGTGAAACTGTGATATCCCTTAGTCGCCTCTTACGACACCCACGGGAAGAGAGGGGGTGGCTAAATTCTTTAGTACCGTAGCCACACAGTATAATAATATACACAAAATTAATATATCTTTAAAGTACACACATGCCACATCCAGTTTTGCATAGTCTAAGGAATCTTTAAATATAATATTTATTTATAAACAAACTTTATGCAACTACCTCCAATATTTTTTACATTTTTTGATTGTACGTAGCTGCCTACTTTTTATGTTTTATGTTTTAACTTTAATTGTTTCTTATGAAAGGGAATTGTATTATTCTTATAAGAAATAAAGTTCTTAAACCTTAAATTAGTCCTAAGTAATGGCAAGTTCTTTACTAATAGGTTCATAGCTTCGGAATAACTAATGTCAATGTATTAAGATAAACTAACTGGGCCCTGCGGTTTCACCCGCGTTGATTTGAGGAAAAAAATAGCCTTCCTTCTTCTTAAAGGATCTTTTTTAAATAGTTTAATTTTTTCTTGTTGTGGATGCCGGCAGAGCAAGCAATTATCTATAAAATAATATATAATATATGTGGAGTAATTGTAAAGTTCTTTTTAAAAGGGGGGCAAACATCTTAACCTTAGCGTATTACATATAAGATAAAGGTTTTGTTAGTTGATGTTTGTTTAAATAACACAGTAAAAATAAAATTTAATTTATCATAAGTACAACATTCAGTACAGTTTTTAGTAGTATAGTATGTAGTAGTAATAGTTTTATAAACAAGAAATTGTAAACGTCAAAAAAGGCTAGAAAATTTTGTATTTGTGTGTGTGTTTGTTTGTGGTATTATGATATCCGAGTTATTTTTGATACGATTCGAATATATCAACTATATCTATGGGTTTTAATGTTTTAAGGAGATTCTCAATTCGACTGTATTTTTTTAACTGACTTCCAAAAAAGGAGGAGGTTCTCAATTCGACTGTATTTTTTTTTTTATGTATGTTACATCAGAACTTTTGATCAGGTAGACCGATTTCGACAAATTTTGTTTTAATCGAAAGGTGGTGTGTGCCGATTGGTCCCATTTAAATTTATTTGAGATCTAACAACTACTTTTCGAATTATATCTAATAATGCGTTTTTACTTGACGCTTTTTTCGTCGACCTACGTTGTATTATACCACATAACTTTCTACTGGATGTACCGATTTTGATAATTCTTTTTTTGTTGGAAAGGGGATATCCCTAGTTTGGTACCATGATAAGGAAACCAGGATCTGATGATGGGATCCCAGAGAAATCGAGAGAAACTCTTGAAAATCCGCAATAACTTTTTACTGGGTGTATCGATTTTGATAATTTTTACTTTAATCGAAAGCTGATGTTTATCATGTGGTCACATATAAATTTTATCGAGATCTGATAACTACTTTTTGAGTAATCTTTGATAACGCGTAGTTACTTGACTATTTTTTCGTCGATCTACGTTGTATTGCTCGTCGATGTAATTGAAGTCGGTTTTTTTTTTCGTTTGCGAGTAAACACAATTATATGGTATGTAAGTGTATTAAATATGCGTATATTGACTCTCTGTCATACTACGTCACTTAGAGCCATGCAAGAAAATCTAGCCGTGAAAGTGTAAAAGTGGACATAGATCTAATATTTGAGTTAGTGTGATCATCCCTCGGTTCAGAAGGTCATCGTATAGAGAAAATTATTCTGTGAATGTATCATGTAGTATATTATACATTGCATTTCCATATGCAATGTATAATATACTACATGATACATTAATAGAATAATTTAGTACTGTGTGGCTACGGTAGTAAAGAATATAGCCACCCCCTCTCTTCCCGTGGGTGTCGTAAGAGGCGACTAAGGGATAAGACAGTTCCGCTACCACCTTGGAACTTAAAAAGCCGACCGGTGGCGGGATAACCATCCAACTGCTGGCTTTGAAATACACAGGCCGAAGACGGGCAGCAGCGTCTTCGGTGCGACAAAGCCAGTACTGCGGTCACTAACCCGCCTGCTCAGCGTGGTGACTATGGGCAAAACACATGAGTTCACGTTATTTTTGGCGTTAACTTGTGGAGGCTTATGTCCAGCAGTGGACTGTATAGGCTGTAATGATGATGATGATTTCCATATGATTGCATGTCATGACACGCATTTTGCATAAGCAAGAAATATTCTCTATCTTATTAAGGTTATAAACATTTTTAAATTAAATATAAGTAGAATTTTCCATTTTTTGGCAAATATTTTACCGACCTTTTTATAGTTTAGTTAAATTTTCTTTGATTAAAAATTAATAATAAACATCTGTATATAAAAATTCAAACTAAGCAAATTGAAAAAAAAAAAAAAAAACGTTAGGAAATCCAGCGTTTAAATGTTATTGCATCGACAAATTTTATTATTATCGACGTCGTTTCACGGTGTGGCCGGGATCTATTAAACTTATGGTCTCTAGTAAAGGTCACCTATAAATCTGAACTATTTTTGGAGAAAAAGGGCCAACATTGGGTCGCTTTACTGTCACGAGAACATTGCTCGCGACCAAATTGCTAGAAACCCGGTTCTATCGTTTTGTTTATTATAGCAAACAAAAAATCTCATATCGTCTATTGATTCTAATTTTGTCTTTTATATGTACAGCGTATTTGCATGTTTAGTTTATAACTGCTTTATATTATTTTGTTGTGAGAAGATAGAGGAAATATAAGTATATAATTTTTTTCTTTTCTTAATTACTTTTTATGTCACTAGCACCTCAGTAATACTCGTTAACTTATATACTTATTTAAAAAATAATTTATCTTAGGTTAATGTTTTGTAGGCTTCTAACTTTTACCAATATCTTATCCTCCACCACTTACCAATATTTTATCAAAAACATTTATCAGACTTTGTGTTACAAAAAGTTTGTTTTTATTTAACAAAACGCCAAATACGACATTTTCCTCAGAAGCGAAACAGTAATTACAAATATCAATTAATTTTATCTCAGATGAATCGAATTGTAGAAAAACTAAAATATTTATATAAATATCTGGTTGTTTTTTATATTTTTAAAAGTAAAAAAGCTCAAAAATTCATAGTTATCTACCTTTCTTGAAATTATTATTAATTTTCTTATCTTTGAAGCTTCGCAAACTGCCACTATGTGCTTCGTTTTCCGCGAATATTATCACATTTATTTTATTTACTAACCCGCTTTAAATTTACCTCTTGGTAGTAGTATAACAATAATGCTATAGTACTATAATAATAGAGACACCGCAAATTTTCCTTGGCAATAAAGGTGATTCGTACGATTTATTTTTGTATATATATATTTTTTTTTTTTTGATAAAATGCGTGTCATTTAACTATATGATCGACTTATTTTATAATTTTTGAAATAATCCGAGGTAAGTTGGTGTTGGTATTTGGGTCGATAAGTATTTTTGTTTATATACTTATTATATTATACCATTTGTAATACTGTTTCCTTACTTAATTAAAGAGAAAAAATAAATAAGGTAATGTGTCAGTCCACATGAGCGTTCGATGTACACAGATTAGATGGGAGTGTTCTGTCTAGAGGTATCCGTTAGAGAATTGAAATAGTTTAGTGACGATTTACATAAGTGTTGATGCCATATGTGACAACTGTACTCTGGCAGAGTTTGTCAAACTTATTTAATTTTCTTGTTTTATATTACCTTTGATGATATTAAAGGTTTTAAACTAATATTCTGAATGTCAGTAATTGTAATTATGCGCGTTTGTAAACGTATATTTTCGATAAAAACATTCAATAAAATTTAATTTATTACAAAGTGATTAAAAAAGTAAATAATATATAAACAAAAACGTCTTGCTTTTGCATACGTAAGAAGTACCTACTTTGTTTTATTTATATCATTTTTATTATAAACGTTAAAGTCAGAGATAAAAGATTAGATAGATTTAAATGAAAGATAAATATGCATATCAGTCGTTCTTAATAAAAAAAAACGGGCTAAAAATACAAAGAATAACACAACGATATTAAAAAATAAAAAATGTAAATCTTGTACCCAAGCGTACGGTCATTCATATTTATTTATTAGATGTTGTGAAGTATATACATAATTGTAAAATACGTGTTACATGTTGTTCTTCGTCTTTTGAAAATAAATTACCTTTAAGTCTTTTTAAATAGATAACCTGGTGTCTGGTGTAGTGGTGTTTGAAAACGCCTAAACACCGGCGTTCACGAGTTCGATTCTTACTTGGGGTGGATTCGTAAAAATATTTGTTTCCGGACCGGGTGTCATCCTTATGGTCGGGTTTCCCTGTCGTGCCTTCCGAGGCACGTAAAGTTTTTGGTCGCAGTTGTTATCATAGCGATACCATATCATACCTGACGATGGTCGTTACTTAAAATAGGGAATATACCTGCCAACCCGTAGTCGATCAGTGTGGTCCATTAAGTTCCGACACATCTCCTTCATGGTATATGGAGAAGAAACCCTATGCCCTATATAGTAAGGTTTGAGCGTAGCAGAATATATCCTGCATAAAATCTGGAGTAGCCCGATTGGGAAAATACCTCAACCTTACAGGAGATAAGAGCTGAATAATACTACTCTCAAGTAGTGTTGTGTTCCTGTGGTGGGTAAGGATGATAAAGCTCCTGGTGCTCCTGATGCTCCTACTTCTGGTGTTTCAGGCGTCTATAGTCTTAGGTAGCCGTTTACCATTAGATGAGCCGTGCGCTTGTTTGTCGAGATAGTCGTATAAAAAATGTCAAATCAATAAATAAGGTTCATGCCATTTTTTTTTACGCAGGTGACATTATCAATGTGGTGCAGAAGAGGAAGGCCGCGGCTAGAACGAACGTACAGCGCTATAGTGGCATCTCAGCGAGACCGCGCTGTTATGAGGGATACACAGAGAGAAAGGCTCCCCAAACATCGATATCTTCGCCGACTATCAACCGCCTCCTCACAGTTGGGCGACGCGCCGCCCAGAGCGCAGGTAAGGTCAGGCAAAACATTCATTATAGTTTTGGTGTAAAGGGATTGATGCTACTGATGGTGTGGATTTGCACAAACGAATTTTATATAAAACACAATATCTTCTTTAACGCTGGCACTGCTAAATACTGCAACTGATTATTAATTTTTAAGGTTTTTATGCATATTCCTTTTTTATAACTCATAATTTTATATATTACGTTATTGATTTTAATAGGTTTTAGATGATTGCTCTATATGCTATTATGTTGTATTTCTTAGAGAATATTAAGAAGACAAAAAAGGATGTTGCCCGCAGGCTTGGAATTACTTTAGTCAAATCTACTAAAATACACCTAGTATGAAAGCATCTGTTGTTATTGACGATTGATTGTAATTCAGCCTGTAGCATCCCACTGCTGGGCATAGACCTCTTTCTCCATTTAGGAGAAGCATTAACGTGCTCTTTGAGGTACGATGGAAAAACCCATTAGGACAGACATCCAAACCGAAATAAATAGTTTTAGAAATACAAATATCTATCTCGAACGGGAATCGGACCCGCAGATCGTCGGTTTTAAGTTAGGTTCGTTTAGTTTAGGAGACTACTCGCATCACTACACCAGAGCTGTTGTTATCTGTCTATACCCGAAGAAGCTGAAATTTAAAAATCATTTGTAGTTTCGAATTTCGATCACATTTATTTAAAACTAGCTGACCCCAATGCAATAGTGATACTAAATATACTAAAGAATGTCTTTATATACAACGTTCATAGGCCCCGGTCGGTACCGCCGTAGCCGCAATGTCCCTGGATTTTAAATCTGTAATATCTTCGAAAATATTAATTTTAATTACATGCTTTAAAGAGTCATATTGATCTATTAAGTAATTAATAATTTAAGTGCACAATTTATTTAAGGTATTTAATTGAATAAGGATTAATGTTGTATTGTTTAAAATCGCTTCGCAATTAAACCATTATTTCTCGTAAAAAGTAAAGGATAAAAAGTGGTTATTTTGGGTTATCCCTAAGAGATAGACATATACCATCGCGGACTTGTTTGTAGACCTTTTTAAGGTGTATAATACTGTAGTATATTATTTTGATCTACCTCGTAAGGTTCAGCCCGCGTTTGCAATGTAGGCGCAATAATTGTGTTTGCTCGCAAACGAAAAAAAACCGACTTCAATTACATCGAAGAGTAATACAACGTAGATCGACGAAAAAATAGTAATACTTTGTTCGTATTCCATATAACGCGACATTATAAAATTGTAGAATTATATAATGTTCTACTGTTATTTCTAACATTTTGTTAGCGATTGTAGGCAGAAATTTCATAAAAGGCCCGTCGTCGATTCGCGCGAAGCGCTGACATCGCTTATTACGGCGGGTTTTTTAGTTGAAGCGGATTTATATTGAATTACGGTTTATGTCTTTTTTATTAAAAATATGTAATGTTCATGTTTTCACACAGCTCCGATGCACGACTGGAGTTTACCCCTTCAGATCAACTGTCTAAATAGGCACAAAAAGGCTTACTAGTCTAAGAAATATATTATTACTATATCAAATTGTAAATAAATTAATGCAATAACGCCATCTATTGGAACCTAATTGCGTTATTAGAAAACGTCTGAACGCCATCTCTAACAAGGTCATTCGTTCAGTAGATTTTACTGTTCAATTTTTTCATTCCGGGGCCTTAAATGAAAATCGATTCTTAAGGAGAAAACTCCAAAAACAGTCAAGTAAATACGCCATATCAGATATAGCTCAAAAAGTTCGAGTCAAATCTCAATTATATTTAAATGGGACCACATAACAAGCACCACCTATCGATTAAAAAAAGAATCAGTATATAGTAATGAGGTTAATATAACGTTGGTCGACGTAAAATAGCCAAGTAAATACCCAGTATTAGCGATAACTCAAAAATTAAAAGCTCAAATATATTTATAACGAATAAACTGCTACTCTCTAGTCTAGTGGAATATTGTAATTTGATCGATAGTGAACGAAGTAATTTCATTAAATTTTGATAGATGGCGTTGTGGCAAAGTATTGAACATGACCACAGTCGTCTTAACATCGTCATGTAAATACGTGTCATCAAAGATTACTCAAAAATTGCTCATTATATCTCAATCATATTTAAAACGGACGACATGACAAGTATTAGCTTTTGATTTATACAAAAAAGATCAAAATCAGTGGACCCAGTAAAAAGTTATTGCGGATTTTCAAGAGTTTCCCCTCGATTTCTCTGGGATCCCATCATCAGATCCTGGTTTCCTTATCATGGTACCAAGCTAGGGATATCTCCTTTCCAACAAAAAAAGAATTATCAAAATCGGTACACTCAATAGAAAGTTATGTGGTATAATACAACGTAGGTCGACGAAAAAAGCGTCAAGTAAAAACGTATTATTAGATATAATTCGAAAAGTAGTTGTTAGATCTCAAATAAATTTGAATGGGACCAATCGGCACACACCACCTTTCGATTAAAACAAAATTTGTCGAAATCGGTCTACCTGGTCAAAAGTTCTGATGTAACATACATAAAAAAAATAAATAAATAAATAAAATAATTGTGTTTGCTCGCAAACGAAAAAAAAAACCGACTTCAATTACATCGACAAGTAATACAACGTAGATCGACGAAAAAATAGTCAAGCAACTACGCGTTATCAAAGATTACTCAAAAAGTAGTTATCAGATCTCGATAAAATTTATATGTGACCATATGATAAACATCAGCTTTCGATTAAATTAAAAATCATCATAATCGGTACACCCAGTAAAAAGTTATTACGGATTTTCGAAAGTTTCCCTCGATTTCTCTGGGATCCCATCATCAGATCCTGGTTTCCTTATCACGGTACCAAACTAGGGATATCCCCTTTCCAACAAAAAAAGAAATATCAAAATCGGTACATCCAGTAGAAAGTTATGCGGTATAATACAACGTAGGTCGACGAAAAAAGCGTCAAGTAAAAACGCATTATTAGATATAACTCGAAAAGTAGTTGTTAGATCTCAAATAAATTTAAATGGGACCAATTGGCACACACCACCTTTCGATTAAAATAAAATTTGTTGAAATCGGTCAACCCGGTCAAAAGTTCTGATGTAACATACATTAAAAAAAAAAAAAAAATACAGTCGAATTGAGAACCTCCTCCTTTTTTGGAAGTCGGTTAAAAATACAGTCGAATTGAGAACCTCCTCCTTTTTTGGAAGTCGGTTAAAAAATGTGTGTATTTACGACATCACATTAGAAACCTTTAAAATTATCAGTCGTTCTCTACTATTATGCATGTATCATACATATAAATCTTCCTCTTTACTCTATCTATTAAAAGAAAACCTTATCAAATCCATTGCGTGGTTTTAAAGATCTCATACATAGGGACATACAGTCAGCGAGAAGCGACTTTATTTTATACCATGTGATAGTGACAGTGATAGTGATATTGTGAAATGCTTGTTGTCGAACAGGCACTGCTAATGTTTGAATATATCGTGAAAGCTGTGTGTGAAACGTGTTTGTTCACTTTGATTTTATTTGCCTTCACATCGAAATACATAGTTTATTTTTGCAAGGTCATTAACGTAAACGTCCATTCGTGGAAACTAGGTATTGTTTAAATTTTATAACAATTAAATAAATGTGTGGTAGTTTTATACAAAGTTTATGATTTTTTTTGCATAAAATGTTCTGTTGAAAAAACAAATAATAGTTTTACTAATTTTATATTTAACAAGCTATACACGCAACTTCGTTCGCTATTACAAGTTTAGATTTTCATTACAAATCTAATATTTCCAATACAGTTCGTATTGGCTTCCGGAGTAAAAATTATCCAATCTCTCTTAGCCTGCAGTATGAACACCAATTGGGACATATTTCGCTTGAATCTATTCAGTATTTTGGCTCGACTGGTCGCGCATTTAATTCATATGGCCTGATTATCATTTATTTAGAAATGACACTACAAATTAAATTGAAGGTAATGCAAGAGTTGCTATATATTGCTATTTTTAATCGACTTCAAAAAAGGAGAAGGTTACTCAATTCGACCGTATATAGATATAATGTATGTTCGGGGATAACTTCGTCATTTATGAACCGATTTTGATCATTAATTTTTTTTTGGAAGGATGATAACCCAATGCCATGATAAGGAAACCAGGATCTGATGATGGGATCCTAGAGAAGTCGAGGGGTACCCTCGATGATCGTACTGACGACGAGTGCGTTTGTTATTTTTTTCGTCTAATTACGTTGTATTACTTGTCGATGTAATTGAAATCGGTTTTTTTCGTTTGCTAGCAAACACAATTATACTTTCATTATCATATCATCAGATCATTCACGTTTCATACTATCAAGTTGGATTAAATTTTCTTATTATCTCGATGTTGCAATTTTCAATTAAATATAATTTTTTTTAAACAGGTAAGGTTCGGATCTTCTTCCATAAATTATAAATAGAAGTACTTACACCTATTGACACGAGTTAAATTGGAACGGTGACAAAAACAGGACAGATGAAATCTGTAATTGCGTAATGACATTGATCTTCTATAAAAAATAAACTTAGATTTTTTTTTATTTTCAGTCGTACCATCAATCAGGTCTAGCCATCGTAAATGAGATGCCAGATGTCAGTTGGGTTTGGAAGGAACAGCTACCAGAGAAATCGGATTCTTGTGTATCACCACGAAGTATCTCAAATTCTAGTCTCTACGAACTCGATCAGGATATGAGTAAAGAAGAACTGGCTACTTTTATGTATCAAATCAATTGTAGTATTGGTGCAATAACCTGAGACACGTCAGTTTAGGGGTCTGAAAGGGCAATCCCTAAACTGAATAGAAAGCAAAGCTGAAAGATAATATTTTTTTGCATACGTTGAGTGTGATGTTGATAAAATATTTATAAGAGAAATAATTTAAATTGTGAACGGTACCAATGGGATGATCATTCACGAATTTAATGACGTTTTGTTGAAATTAAATGGCGTTAACTATGTAATTTAATATTATTTTATTTTGATTACATACAATGATGTAATGCATAAATCTACATAAATCCAAATGCTATATGTAAATATTGGTGTATGTGTTCAAATAGTTTCTGAAGATGAATGAAATGTGATACTTACTTTTAAGGTTCCTAGGGACCCTGTTCAATAATCACGTAAGGCTTAAAAGAGGGGAAGGGGTTTAAAAAAATTACGAAATATCACAAGCAGGGGCTGTAATCAGATATCACGTGTATTTATTTTTAGTTGAGCACGCAAATTTTTAACCTAAACAAACAACCAATAAACACTCTGCAACATTAACGTTTTTTAGCGATTGAATAATATTTTCAGTCTCACTAGCCCTTGTTGAAATTCTTAAACATGCACCGTAGGCTCTTCCTAGATCGTTTCTGGGTGTATAAAAATCGTGAGAGATCACATACGCCGTATACTATGGGCATCGTGCGGATATGCTTGTTTAATAAATATATATTAAATAATATTTTATAAATTAAATAGGAATAGTAAATATATGTGTAATACAAATAAATATAATAAACTAAAAAATAATTAAATAAAAAATAAATGATAAATGCTAGGTAGCCTACAGTTTGTTGTTATGTACAGAAAGTTTTATCTTTCAGGGCTGGGTCTCAGTACTCGGCCATCCCGCCCGGTAACGCTGTAAAGGCCGATAGGGTCAACAGATACTCCATTCGTAAAAAAAAACATTTTAATTAAGATGCTTAGTTATTCAAAATTTAATCAAATTAGGTCTTACACATTTCGATAGAACTTTTGGGTATTGGAGGATTGCCTAAAACTTTACCACATAACAGCAGGTGGGGGGTTAAAAGCTGATAAAAACACGGAAGGCCTCTATAAGTTTAAGAAGGTTATAGACAGAAGAGCCTATGTGCTCTTTTTTTGTGGAGATTGGATAAAATATTATTTTTAAATCTGATGTTATGTTTAATTATGAACAATGGACCTGGGGTTTTCGCACAATATTAAATTTATCTATATATTGTATTATTCAATTAAAACAATTAAGACATAGATCTTTCATTTTAAGTTTAATTCATGTTAAGTACATATATTACTGTTAATGTCCGATAGTTAATTATGTATCCTCTGGAATCAATTATAATTATGTATTTGACAGATAAGTTCTCTTGTTCCATCTTAGAAGTTTGGTTTTGGGCGTGTTGCAAGACAAGACTTTTTTTTGTTTCTCGTGCTTTAATTCCTTCTTTAGTTTGTTAAATTAAAGAAAAAAAAAATTACGTTCGTTGATATTCATGTTCAGATGTATTTAGCTCGAAAAGGTATAAAGTACTTGTCTTATTATATATTATAAAGTGTTTGTATTTACTTGAGATTTTCAGGATTTGTATCATTTTTTAAATCAAATAATAACGGAAATTTTAAATTTTTTTTTCGAGATTCTCGTGATCAAGACATTCGAAGTCAATGTCGAAATATCGAGCTCCGCAAAGCGAAAATAATAAACATGTTAAATATCTCGATTTAGAATAATTTTCCTAATTTTAGAAATTTTTAAAAATATGGAGTAACACTTAATAATTTTTTTGACCAGCTGTTTCGAGGGGACTCTTAAAACATTGAAGACTTATTTATTTTGGTACGAGACTCGAAAAAGAGAATCTTTTGGGCCACCCTAATGAGCAGTAATATATGTATTTGAAAAAGAAGTGGTTAAAATTATCAAAAATATTCCGTAAATAAAACATGAATAATCACATCTATTTAGTTTAAGGATTTTTTTTTATATCAAATATTTTAATACGGTTCATGTAGTAGCAAACGTAAGTTACAATTGTTTACCGTTTTTTATGTTTTTAGAAACAATATTTCTTATTTTTATTTTATCGTCGTCTAAAAAGTAATTGACGATGTGATGTATTAATTTATAGAACTTGAAAATGAAAAATTTATTTTGCCTATAAGTTTGTAACGCTAATAACATTTAATAAATAAGTAAAAGATAGAAAACTGTTTTATTCTCTTTGACGTCAAAATTTAAAGAAACACTATGAAATTTGCAACTTCCAACAGATCCTACCAGACAGCAAAGCTTACTAATGTACCTTTTATAAATTATTACAGAGTAATTGAAACATCTGTTTTTTTGTGATTATTATATTTATGTTTATGTTACGTAGGAAATAAGTACAAGTTTTATTATTTCTTAATTTTACATAAGAAACATAATTATGTGAGACATATTTATGAAAGAGTAAACAAAACCACTTCTAATATTAAAATACAAGAAGATATATTATGATCCCTTTCGTCGCAAAACAAACATAAATATGGAAATTTTCAATCTGCGAGAAAAAATTTGTTTTCTATTTTGTACACGCACTCATTTAGATTAATAGAAAGATGAAAATATTTTTGGATCCCTTGTTGAAGGTGCTATAAGAATTTTAATACAAAATACGTTATAAGTATATATTTCAAGGTTGGCAAATAACCATATGGCCCGCGTGATGTTAAGCGGTTACCCCGACTCTCACCAGAAGCTTTGACCACCTTACTCACAGGATTATGTTGTTACTAGCTGTGGCCGCGACTTCGTCCGCGAGGAATTTAACAAAAAAGTTATTGTTTAGTTCGCCGAGTTATAAAATTAATAAACCTATAAAATAAAAGTAGCCTAAGCTACTCTTTGCTACATCAGTTATCTGCCAGAGAATGTCAAAATCGGTCCAGCCGTTTCAGAGATTAGTTGGAACAAACAGACAGATAGACAGACAGAAAGACTGACATACAGACAAAAATTGTAAAAAATGTTAGATTGGTATATGTACCGTGTATACATCCGTATGCATTTGGTATAAAGCGGTTATTTTAATATTACAAACAGACACTCTAATTTTATTTATTTGTATAGATTAATTATCGTCTAAATGATGTATTATAAAAGACGAAGTTTAATAAAAATATCAATTTTTAATGTAGGTATTTATGGTTCATTCTTTTGGCGATAATGGTTTTTGCGTGAAAGAGGAACAAACATCCATACATCCATACATCTATACATCTATTTATCCATAAATACAAACTTTCGCGTTTATAATATTAGTAGGATTTGAGAGCGAATTTGTTTGGCTATGATCTTCTGTTAGGCCGAGGCACTTCACCATTCGGGCTACTTCAAATTTTGAGTAGAATATTTTTTACCTCAATGGATAAGAATGGTTACATTATGGTACATATTAGGCGTATCTAAAAAAAATGGGGCTTATTACAATTTACACAAAGGTGATGTTAGGTTAGGTTAGCTCTCTTAGAGGTGGCGAATGCTAGCGCGACCCCATCTCGTCCCACCCAGGCGGACGACTGCTCACACGTGGTGGTGTTTTAAGGGGGCCATTGACGGTCAGTTCAACTGATCAGTTTAACTGATAAGTTTTGCGCGCTCTCCGAAATTTGATCGTGAGTGTAGAACCATCGCTCCAGAGTTTTAACTGACGACGCGCCACGTAAATCCATCCCGGCGCGTCGCGCCGAACTAGGATTGTTGATAAAATATCGATATATCGAAATATCGATATTTATTACTAATATTAATTTGATATTGAAATTTTAATATCGACACTCGATATTTTGAAGTAAAACTTCTTTACGCACACTTGACTTGGGAAGTAAGCTGGTAAATACGTACTGAGAGTGTCACGAAAAGTGTGATCAGGCGAGGCAAACGGAAGTTGAGAGGGACACATTAGTTAATGAAAGTAGAAAGAGAGACAGACTTATGTTTCGTAACGCTTTGTTTTTATTAAGTAAATTTTTATTATTTTATTTTTTCTCGTCAATTATTTAAACTAGAACATAATGATAAGTTTATTATGTTCTACTTTAATCCACTAACTTCTTCTAATCTACTGAACTTTATTTACACTACATTATTTTTTTAACCGACTTCCAAAAAAAGAGGAGGTTCGGAGGAAATGTAATTTTCGTAGGCGATTCTTCACGCAGAGAAAAAGAAACAACTTCATCCTCATGGGATAGACATGAAAATATGATATTACTCTTGAAAAATTTGTCTAATGACTTTTTGTCACAATTTTTGTTACCTACATACCTGCTGAATTAAGGCAGTATTTAGATCAACCAAATATTTCAAAGTCATTAAATGCACTAAAAATTTGGATTGATAGTAAACATTCTACTCTGGTGCTATCGGAAATAGCTGTTGAATATTATTTAATCAAAAAACAAAAAATAAAGCTGTTAAATATTCGATTTCTTTTGCTACATCTATAGCATTTGAACGAATTACTTCTTTAATCAATCTTTAAGTGCCTAATAATCGTAAGAGTCAAAGAACTGCGCATATAAAACAACGAGTATTTTTAAAAACTCTTACTGAATA
The DNA here is from genome assembly GCF_905220565.1 of Melitaea cinxia. Taxonomy (NCBI): domain Eukaryota; kingdom Metazoa; phylum Arthropoda; class Insecta; order Lepidoptera; family Nymphalidae; genus Melitaea; species Melitaea cinxia. The sequence goes on from NC_059401.1 coordinate 11,641,824, forward strand.
TTGGTACACATTATTGTTTTATTAAAATTGAACAATAATTACTTAGAATCTTACATTTTAATACACTTATAATTTAATTTGTTTTACAAATATACTGAATTATAAACTGTGTAAATTATTTTTGAGCCAACTTATGTTTATTTATTTTTTTAAACAAAGGCGATTAAATCAAATCGAAAAAATATCGATATATCGATATTTTAAAAAATATCAACAACCCGACGCCCAACTGCCCGTGTGTGTGTGTAATCGTCATTCCAACCAATCGCGTCATTTTGCTCGCAGCGTCCGCGGTGATTGAGAGTGTACTAGTGTAGTTTTTGTATTTAAAACGTCGGCGACAGTGTCCCCTAGACGAGTCATAACGACAGAATTTATTGAAAAATATGAAAATTCAGAATGTTTGTGAAAAACGGACGAAAATTATAACATTTAAAAAAAAAGTTTTATTTTACACCTACTATTTTTTTTAATACATATTTATAACATATACACACGGTCGTTTCTTCCTACAGTAATCAATGTAATGCTTGTGGTATAGGTAACTGCCGGCTGATGTAGATACTTTTTTTATAAATACATATAAATAACACTTAGAAATAAATAAATACATTTATAATTAATGGCATTAACGACACCGTGCATGATCGATTGCCCATTGACATACTTATTACAAATGAGGTACAACTAATAATAATAACTTTTCATATAAAATTATAGATCATTGTAGACCAGTACATGGCAACAAACAGTAGCCGTTTAAGAATTAATGTTTCTTCTTCTTAATCAGAATCCACTTTTTTTTCTCGACAAAAATAGGTAATACCTACACGTCCTTTAAACAGCCCGGTCGGACGAAAACTGAAGGGCCGGAGTGACGCCAGTCAATGGGCAAATATTTCAACTGACGCGAAAAACTGATCAGTTGGACTGATCAGTCCAACTGATCAGTCCAACTGATCAGTTCAACTGACCGTCAATGGCCCCCTTTAGTCAGTAGGAGCCTGACATAACCCTCTGGCGCCCCTGCGCCGGATCCATGGTGGATTTTCGCCATGTAAAAAAAAGGTTAGTTCTCTTAAGCTTCTCTTAAACGTTTTATGTGTCTATTTTTTATTTTTTTATTTATTAAGAAAACCAACAGCGTTTCAGTTAATACATACTATAAACAATTACAAAAAATAAGGCAAATAACAGGTTTTTCTTTATAATATTTATAAGTATAGTTACATTGTTGCATTCGGACCAATGGGATGGCGCGCTTACAATAGCTATGGATCAATAATTTTTTTTTTCAATAAATTTATATGAGTATTTTATATAAAGTACAGCGTTTTTGTCAATGTTTCAATATGAATACTCGTGATATTTAATAATGTTTTTTATCATATAGTAAAAAGTTATTTTAATAATATTTATTAGTTAATTAAATAGGTATTAGGCAGACATATTATGTGTGTCAGCACACAGTGTGTTGTGTGGATTAGGAGTTGACGCCCTAGTCCTACGATGTCAATATCTATATGTATTGTATATCTACGATGTCGTATGTTTTTGAGAATTTTATGAGTGCATTCTTTCACTGTTTTTAAATTACAAATAAAATAGAATAATGAAGTTTATCTACACTAATGTTGTAAAATTCTACTTATGTTTCCAATACTTGACTTATAATTACTACTGTTATAGCGCAGACAACAAAACACTCAATTTAAGCAATTTCACATGATGGTATAATATCCACATCGATATCGTAAAATCTCATTATAACATCGCGCGCATGCGCACAGCTGCGCTCTCATTGGTTAGATTTTAATGGCGGCAAAATCACTGTGACAATACACGTACGCGTGAATTTAATTTAATAAATTAAAAGTTAAAAATGGATAGCGACGATGATATTTGTACGCCTCCGGATATTCTAGAATTGGCAACAAAATTAACTCATAATATTTTGCCAGAAAAATCTAGAAAATTATATGAAAAAGAATATAATAACTTATTCCGACTCCGTCTACGAGCTCTACTGCTTGCCCCGCGACCGCTACAGCTGCTGGATCAATAATTAACATTAACTTTCAAAATTGTACCATCCAAAATTTGAACAATTATTATAAATAAACTATTGTCAGCTTTTACTCTTGTTGTTTGATTAATTGCATTAGTGAAGATAAAGTAGTGTATGCAACTGCATATAACACGGGTATTAAAACACTCGTTACTATTATGAAACTCGCTGCGCTCGTTTCATAAACTCACACTCGTGTTTTAATACCCTTCATTATATGACAGTTGCATAAACTACTATAATATACGACCTCAAATTTGGAATTGATCAAATTATTCGGCCATAAAAGTCACTGTCATTTCATTATTTGATTGTTCTCTCAATTTAAATTGTATGCAACGTCAATTTAACGTAATTAAAACTGTAAAAGTAATTTCAATGAAAGAAAGGTAAAGAATTACGTTGCGAAAATTATATATTAAAATTCATCAAAAATATAGTCGTTTATAGACCAACTAACTTGTCTATCTTGTTGGTCTATTCAATCATCAATCATTGATTGATGATTGAATAGACCAACTAACTTTAGTTACAAAATATGCTCTTATTTCATTTTTGTGTTGTAGTGCTAGTTTTAGAAAGGATTTTATGTCGGAAACGGTAGGAAATATCTTATTAATATCTGGAGCAGCTTGACTGGTCCTTAATTTTACAAACGATTACAGGTAAACAATATTACTTTCAAGAAGTGTTGTAATTCTGTGATTAGTTCTTACTAATTATAAGATAGAGCCCCTTTAGCAAAGGGGGCAAACGATCGTACGATATATATATCGGCACGGATATTGAGCACTCGTCGACAAAGTAGGGATCGTTTTACGGAACATGCAATGGTCGAAAACACAAAATAGTTTTGTTTAGTAAAAAAATAAAATAATGTAGAACTCACAATATCTATATATGTTGAAGGAAAATTGAAAGTCAACGCTGAATATCCGTACCGATAACTATACAATCTCATGATAAGTGGCGACCATTGCCTATGGACATCTACAACATAAGAGGAGTTGCAGGTACGTTGCTGGTCTAAAAGAAAAATGTATCTGTACACTAATACTCCATAATTTTCCAAATTTTAGCGTGTTTGTGGGAAAAAAAATCTGTATCAAGTCGGCTGTTACAACACAAGCATTAAGTTGCATGCCCTAGGAACAGACAGTTATAGAAGTATGTGTAAAACTACGATTTTTATACTTAATTACTTCGCTTGAAACTAGTTGTGTTAATTAAATTCTTGTTCGTGTCATGCTATTGAAAGAAATAGGCTTAAAATGCTCATATTACCTAAAATATTTATAATTTTACAATATTCTTCGATAAGCGATTTACATATAAATGTATCTGAAAGGGTAACATAAACGATGTACTCGTAATTCAGTGACATCTTAGATTAAATAAACTAGAATGTAAAATGGATTTACTGGCACAAAAATACGTACGATATAAGAACGAAAAAAAAGATAAAAAATAAATAACTGACAGAAATTTATAAAATAAATGTTAACACATTGAATTTCATTAGTTGTGACATAAGGAGGTGTCTAGGATAATCTGACATGAGATCATGACCCCATGCAGAGCTGTTTTTCAGCACATCCTTCTTCCTAAAGTGTAAGGCGGGAGTTGACTAAGATCTACCGATATGACGCGTGCCTGCTTAGTGTGTATATTTTATCTGTGTGTGTTTATGTATATGCATGTTTTTATGGCTTTAAATGCTGTTTCTATGAGTCAGTCAGTGAGTACTGTCAGTACCCGTCCGTTGTCAGTCGTAGTCCGGGACACGTAGAATCCACCGAGCACACCTTCTTTGATTGTCAGCGCTGGTCTGAAATATGGCTACATTATCAAAATGAGAAGGAAGTGCCTGATAGTAGTTATTCCATAGATGATGGCGACAAGTGACAACTGGCAAAAAATGTCAGAGTATGTGAGAGTGGTCCTGCAGGAGAAGAAAAAAGAGGAGGAATAGGAATCGGGGGACATGCCGTTATAAAACCGGCAGTGTGGAGTACCAAATATCTCGAAGTAATGCTAACGCGGTTCCGGGTTGTTGGTTAATAAAGCCAGAGAGGAGGGTAAAAACCCTACACTACCTGTCAACAATGTCTCAAGGGTGTATTTTTGAAGATTTACCTCCTCTCTACAAAAAAAGTGCTGAAATAAATATCTGAAATGAAATTCTTAATTCATTATATATTGATGTTTTTTATTATTGTTCAAGATTGGTCACAAAAAGTTAGAAACGTAAGACAGATATAATTTTCAATAGTTTAAATTGTATTTTAATTCTATTAAGAATTCAATGAATTATCATAGTTTTATAAGTAATCTAAATATGCTTTGTTAAATTTATCAATAAAGGTACAACGAAGGCCAAAGAAAAATACATTTAGTGTTAAACAACTGATAGAAAACGTTACGAATCGTCAATATATTAATTAAAAAGCAATCTCGCTGTCAATGGTGACAGCAAGAGAAAGTCGAACCGAATCCTATTATTCTCAATAAGGCTGAGAGTTAACTTTATAAACAAAGTCACCTCACCAATAACAAATTGGTATTAGGTAGCAAAAACATAATTGTGTTTGATTGCTAACAAAAAAAAAAAAAAAACTGACCTCACATTGAAAAGCAATACGACGTAAGTAGTAGTAATAATAATAATACGACGTCGGTAGACAAAAAAATATCCGCCGGTCCGCAAGCTCTGATCCTTCTCCTATATGGGGAAAGTTATCTTTAATAATGGGTACTTACTTGACTATTTTTTTGTATACGCTTTAGCCTGTAATATTCCCCTGCTAGCTATAGGCCTCTGTCTCCATCATGGAGAAGGATTGGAGCTTAATCCACCACGCTGATCTATTATGGGTTGGGGAATATATTCTTTACTAAGAGTAACGATCACTATTAGGTATTTTTGATAACAACCGGGACCGATAGCTTAACGTGCTTAACTAGGCATGGTGGAGAGACCCACCAGGACAAACATCCAAACCAGAATAAAATATTTGTAAATATATATCCTGAGCGGGAATCGAACTCACAAACCGTCAGTGTGTTGGCGTCGATATAATAATGTTAAAAATGGGTAGCAGAATTTAAACGTTGTCGAGAGAGCATTGAATAATTGAGCATTAGATAACTCTTTCTCCGGCTGGCACAACACGTCTACGAACGACGATACCATATTCAGCTTCAGCACTGTGCTGGAATATACCGGTATTTCAATACCGCCTTTTACTGATACGCCGAGGACCTTAATAATTTAATGTACTATACGATAGGTAGATAATGACAAAATATTCTTGTAGCAGATTAATAATGTTATATAAACTATTTTTTTTAAATATTAACGAGCGTAGTGTAATCAGAAATTTCTATTAAAAAGTTGTAATCGAAAGCTACACACACACACAGCTGCACAATTTGTTCTAGACTCTGAATTTTAAAACTTTTTATAGCTTAGAGTATTAAGTCATTTCCATCGATTATTCAAGAACCATACAATTATAGATAAGCGGCCTTAAATTTCAATGTAGTTATTGGATGACTTACATATATACCAAATAAACCTTAAATCTTACATAAGTAACATTTCTTTAATAAAATTAGTTAGTTACTCCTTATTACATCAGCTATCTCACAGTGAGTGTCCCGTCAAAATCGGTCCAGCCGTTTCAGAGATTACCTTGAACAAATAGATAGGCAGACAGACAGACAGATTTTTTTAAAAAAATGTTATTTTTGTATATGTAACGTGTATACATCAATATGCATTACGTAAAAATCAGTTATTTTATATTACAAACAGACACTCCAATTTTATTTATTTGTATAGATCCGATCCGCCTAAATCGATCTTCACCGATCTGATAATAGAATGAATCATACATACTTTATAATTTTAGTATAAAAAAATCTAAACTGACTATTTTTAATTTTTTTTTTTAAATTGATAATTGCAACATCAAGATAATAAGAAGAGTTTAATCTGACTTGATAGTATGAAGCGTATATACGTATTTACATGATTGTTAATTTATAAAAGTTGTATATAATGAATGTGATGTATGATATGCGGTCACCAACCCGCTTGCCCAGCGTGGTGACTAACACATGTGTTCACGTTAATTTTGGCGTAAACTTGTGGAGGCCTATGTCCAGCAGTAGACTGTATAGGCTGTAATGATGATGAATGTATATGATTATTAATTAATAAAATTTTACTATCAAAGTGGTCTCAAAAAAGTTCCTACGCCAGTGTGTAATTGGAAGCCGAGAACTCACCTGGTTTAACGCAGGTAATAAAATTTGTTATAATAATTTCGTCCATATCATTATTATCTCTTTAATTCAATATATTTCCTTATGATAACATTTTTAAATATATTTATAAAAAAGACAAATAAAAATATTTAAAAATATAAAAATAGTAGTCCTACGGCGGCAGGTCCAAGCCACCGGCGTAGTTAAGGTTCCAGGCTGACCATTGACCGATACGAGATTACTGCTGCAGTACCTTTCAGTGACAATAGACCGATCCCAGCAGAGCAACGCACGGCTATTTCCAAAAAAAAAAAATTAGCAAATAACATGTTTAATGGATTCTCCAGGCTTATGGCAAGCTCGGCATGTGTCTAGAGTTCCGTTTTTCGTGATGTTTCCGGTAGTTATTTGAAGAATTTAATTAAGAAGAAGAAGAAGAAGAAGAAGAAGAAGAAGAAGGAGAAGAAGAAGAAGGAGAAGGAGAAGAAGGAGAAGAAGAAGAAGAAGAAGAAGAACGCACCGCACCTCACCGCACCGCACCGCACCGCGCCGCACCGCACCGCACCGCACCGCACCGCACGACTACGACTACGACTACGACTACAACTACGACTACGACTACGACTACGACTACGACTACGATACGACTACGACTACGACTACGACCAGGCAATTGATTCACCTACGAAACTACTGTACTTGATTACTTTGAATGTATTATGTTTAAATGTGATACATAATTTTATTATTCATAATTTCGTTTAGACTGATCTGTTAAGTTACGACGTAAATTGAAAGTAAAATTATTTAAAATTTAAACAGTTTTTGATATAGCAAAATCGACTTAGCATCGTTGTATTATTCATTATTATTAATAGAGTATTACTCTTAGGAAAGTTACTAAAATGTCTTGAAGCCTAGTTATAATAGATTTCAATGAAATGATTAAAAGGAATCAAAATACATGTACTTATATTGCATTTTAAATATAATTTAGTAAACATGAGATTGGATCAAAATAAAAGTCTTTGTCCTTTTTGTGTCATAGACAAATTGTTACCTAACTTGGTACATAGAAGTATAATAAAAAAACCTCATTGGGGTTTGTAATCAATTGGAAAATAAGAAATTACATCGAGTATACGGCAAGTATATGTAGCAAGTACATGAAATTGTTATTGTTATAATAGTAAAAGATTCATAAACGAAATCACAGTCCCTTTCGCATCGTTTGACAAACTAGCGCAGTCATTACCAGAAACTTCTGATTGGTAGTTATTTTGGAGAAGGAGAATGTAAGATAATAACAAACAACGATTATTTTGATGATAATAACATTCTATCAAACTTATTTTATTATTATACATTAATCAGCTTTATAAACGTATGCTATAATACAAACTGCAATAATATACTGTTGATAATGATTAAATGGCAAAGTAATTTTGTACAGGGGGTATATGCGAATCTTTTTATGTGCGGTATTATGTATTAAACACTTACAACTTTTGTAGTACTAAAGAATATTAAAAAGACTGTTCTTCTTCAAATACACTTTTATTATAGTTCCCTTTACACCAATTTTTAATTAAAACGACCAGCTTGCTTTTTAGTTCAATGATGAATGCCCTTCTTTATTTATAGAAACAAAAATGAAAGAAATAAAAGCATTCAACTGACTAATAAATGATATTTTCATCAAAACACTCGAAAGACAAAATTGAGCTACAAAGAACTTAAAATACTATACAAAATATCAGATAATAAAAACATATTTTTAAAATATTTATAAGTCTAAATATCTACAATTTGTTTTACAGTAAATTAAACAATATTTTAAACAAACTTTACTAATAACTTTTAGTCAAGTTGACAATTTATTTTTAATGAATGATTAAAATATTTTTATATGTGTAATTGAAAATTAAGACATAAATTGACACAAACATAAATTTACAAGCTAATATGCAATGTACTGTAGGATTGATGCATAGAATACGATAAGGCAAGTATAAAAAACATAATGTAGGTACTGCATCAAGCTTGATGCAGTGATTGAGTCTGCGTGTCAAGAAATATAGCCGAAATTTTTCCAGCATTGAAAACAATTTTATCAGGATCAAGCTCCGTAAGTAAATTTTCAAGAAGTCGAATCTTCTTACCTTGAACCGACTACATCCGTGAATATAGAATTTTTAGTCACGAAGATAAAACTGTGGTCTCAATTTTTTTACCCGCGAATACTGAAACAGTGAATGCGAGAACCATGAATAAGGAACTTTTAGTGTATAGTAAAAATGTTTAATTTTATAGTTAATTGTATTGTAATGTTTAAACAACTAATTTAGTATACCACATATTACCATATATTTGTTCCGCATGTTTGAAAAGTACACTGGGAAAGAAAATCGTGCATCAAGATGAGGTAAATGATTTTCAAGTCAAGTAAATAATTTTAACGGGTTACGTGTATACATAAAAGTATTAGGTTATTTTCGACCATGTTAAATGAAAACGCTATTCATTTTTGTATTTTGTTTTGAATTTGTTTGAAGCTATCAAAGTTAGAAAATTACAAACATTTTTTAACCTGAAAGAGTCCATTAGGTCTGATTGCAATCCTAGCATACCACAGTAAATTGTTCACACTCAACAGTACACCGCACTATAACCGCGCTAATAACTATCACGTGTGAGCTGCCAAATGATTACGTTCGTAAACATTCGTAATGACTATTTGCTGTTTATATACAAATACAGTTACTCGATTTAATATATTAAAAAAAGTGTTTTTACTTACGTTGACAAGTAAGAAGTTATACTTCATTGGTTAGCTAACTTCTCGTTGCTAACTTCTTCGTTGACTAGCTAACTTCAGGGTGTCAAATTTTTTCGTGATGGTGTGCGCGCGCATCGTATAAATTTACTCTTATATTTTGTCCCTAACGCGCCAAAAGAAGTATAACTTCAAAAATATTCGACGATTTACAGTGATAAGCTATTACAGCGCATAACACAATTATCTTTTATTACTAACAGCACCTTTAACTACTTTCATTTGTTACAGTTAGTGTAGTTAAAATAAGAATAGTTACGTTTTTAAATTTATAATAAGCGTGTAATATAAATTTTAATAAGCGTGAAATAAGTTTAACTACTGAAAATATACTTTAATTAAATATAAGTAAGTAATGAAAAGTCAATTACACCTTACCTAGAACCAATTATGGAAAAAGAGTAATAACATTTAAAGGAGCACAACTATTCATTAACTTGCCAGATCATGTAAAGGTCGCAGACTCAATCACTATTTTTCAAACGGAAACTTAAACAATACATTACACAAAGTGACATAGTTTGGCCACGAATTTTTTTCATTATTCATCATCATCATCATCATTTCAGACTATCGCAGTCCACTGCTGGACATATTATATTCATGTATTTCAAAGACAGCAGTTGAATGGTTATCCCGCCATCTGTCGGCTTTATAAGTTCCAAGGTGGTAGTGGAACTGTGTTATCCCTTAGTTGCCTATTACGACATCCACGGAAAGAGAGGGGGTGGCTATATTCTTTATTGCCGTTGATACACAGCTTTCATCATTGTTTTTTTTAAATATTTTTTTCTCCTTTGAACTTCTCTCAAATGATGGTTATACGATTCACTAAATACTAACCAGGTCTGCCACATACAAACTGGACTCTAATAATCTAAACTAATCTGTCATGTAAATGTTGTTGTTACTCATGCAAATGACTGTATGGTTTTAAATGAGAAAATGAAAATCTTTAACCTTAATGAAACAAAGATCTTACGTACTCTAAAATTTATGACATGAAAGGGCTCTGCTATTTCCCTCGTTCTATCCCATGAGCGTAACATGATTTTACGTTACATTCCTGTAAAATGGTAGTTCAAATAAAAAATTTTAAAAGTTTTAGTGGTTGAAACTGTCGTTACCACAGTTTTTTCATATCCTCTTTTTTATTTAAAATGACATTTCCTTATTTATGAAATGTTTTGTAAACTACTTGTTTAAGTTTTATTTTTTAAAAGAAAGTGAAACAGATGCAGTTTTAAATGAAACCGTTTTGTATTGTAGTCATGTATTCCAACAACTCTTTAGACTATTCGAAGCTTTAATTAAGAATAGTGCCGTATGACCGAGAAGTTTTGGACTCTTTCCAATTAAAAAGGTTATATTAGTAGTAGGATTACTTGCAAACTATTAAAGACATTTTAATGTCTCGACTGTATATATTTTCTGTTTTTCGTAAACACCCTTAAATAAAATATTTACTTTGCGATATTGTTACATGAATTTTAATAGGGTTAAGAATTGTCTTAAGTTTTATAATACGTATCAAATTTGATAATTTTATATAAATGACCATCGTTCTAATGCAGTGCGAAATTTCCAAGTAAAGTTACAGTTAAAGTTCAAATTTACGGTAGTTGCGGGCTTAATATCGCTCGAAGTAGATATTTATTTATATAAATGTTTGCACTTGGTTTTTGTCCTTGTGGATCGGTCGGTCCTGCCACTCGTGCTACAGAGATCATGTTTTCATTACAAACAGTTGAGCACGATCTTTACCTTTTACAACTGTTCTATTAAAAGAGTTGCAAAATTAAGACCAGATTTACAGATTGTTACTAATCGATATTAATGATGTTCTATGAATAGTTTTCAATCTTACTAAAGAACTCGACAGGGGAAGATATTAATGTTTAGTAAATCAAAAAAGTAAACTTTTTAATAAAGATCTGAACTTTAATTAATTTCCTGCTGGTTGGCAGGAAACTTCAATTAGCATGCACATGCATTAAAGTTATCATTAAGAATGTTTGTGGTTATATGTTTATAATAAATGCCTTTCCCTATTCGTTTTTTCAAACACTTTGCGCCCTCTTTTACTGAAAGAATAAATAAGTAGTGTGTATAAGCAATATATGAAAGGTATGTTGCTAGTATGGAACATGAATGGACTTTTGAACATTGTTTTAATAACAAGGGAACAAGGGAGAGAAGCGAGTAGATGGATCCATCTGAAAAAGATATTTCTTTACTGGACGCTTAAAAAGTCACAAATTATAGCGCACAGGGAAAACCTCAGAAGGAAGGTCACTCCACAGTTTGTATGTACGCGGAAATAATGAGCGTGAAGCTCGCACGTTGGACGCAAACCAGACTTCCAAGTGGTTTGCATGAACCTCTTTCGGCAAAGGGTGCGATGGTAGAAAAATGACGGTGGTACCATATCTAATAGTTTTTCAGAATACTCCCATTATGACTGCAAAAACACAGAGAAAGCTAACGTCTCTCCTTATACTTAAATATCCTAAGTCACCCGTAACTTTGGAATCGTCGGCAATGTGAACTACCTGCCACATTCGTGCAATACTTTTTTGTGATATAAATTATTTTTAAACAAGGTTAATTGATCGACTACCTAAACTCGCTATAAAGTATCGTATTACATCACTGTTAAAAGGTCAAAAATATCTTTTCAGCTACTTGACATCGGCACCTTAATCCAGCTAAATTTGTTACAAGTTATTTCAATAGCAATCCGCCCACAATGGGTTCGTGAGTATTTTACAAGGCAATCAATATTCGGTCTTCTGTGAGAGAGGTTAAGGAAATATAGGTATAATATATTATCCAGAGTTTGAAAATTTAGGGTGTCTTTGCCCGATATCACCTTCGTCCCTTGTAATGATGCCCCGAATTAATTAATAACAAAAATGACGTTTACATAACATCTTGTAGTAATAGACATTATTTCATAATTAAAAATATGATTTTTAAATGGTATTCCAGGAAGTTAATATGTAATTGTACAAAACAAGTAAGAAAATATAATAAAAAAACGAGTGTGTTTTAGACCACACGGCTGAAGTAAAACTTTCTATCTTCAATAGTTTATATAAAAATAATATAATAATAAAAATAAAATTTTCATGATTTACTTTTTTCACATTTTTGTAAGTCCTACTGTGCATTTATAACGAAAGTCTTTTTAATTAAAAAAAATGTAGTTAAAAAAAGTGTGTGTGTGCAATTCACACACGCTAAAAGTGAAATTTCTGAAAAGTCGCAGGAAGGTAGGTTGGGATTTGTTCTATCGATGATGATCACGTTCTTGTGAAAAAGATCGTAAGCGCCATGCAAAGCGCGTCGCTTATGCGTTTTGAGCAGTAATGTATTCACCTTATTCTCTCCTATACATTTATGTGTTTGTTTTTTTATAGTCGTTGTCGTCGTCATTTTCATTTGATAGAGTTTTGAATCAAAAAGACTGAGATTTAAAAAGTTTCACGTCAAAAATATGTCAATACAGTGTGTTCTTTTATCGACGATGCCTTGGCGTAATGGTCACAGCACTGGCTGTTGCGTTTGCGGTCGTTGCGCACGTGACAAACAATTGTATTGGCCATACAGATGTTTGCCATGATCTGGGAGCTTGTGCAGTCTTTATGGGTCTCCCCACCGTACTTTGGAGAGCACGTTAAACCGTCGGTCCCGGTTGTTATCATGTAGACCTGATAGCGATCGTTACTCAAAGTAGGGAATATATCCCGCCAACCCGCATTTGAACAGCGTGTTGGATTAAGCTCCGATCTTTCTCCTACAAGGCGAAAGAGGCTTATGCCCAGCAGTGAGATATCACAGGCTGAAGAGTATAAACTGAAATCCATATGAAATATGTCAGGTCAGCGAAGATATGCCGTACGAAATAGTGAGCGGCTTTACGATCAAATATTTCTATGGTGATAGTATCAGTTCAGCTTTTTTTTCTATTCTACAAAAACTGTCGAAAAATGAACATGCCGACACATTTAAGGATGTAACGCCATTAATATTTTGCCCAAAAAGTTTGAGAGTCTTGCGGACTGCTGATGAGATAGATTAGAACGTAGTAACGTACGTATTTTTGGGGTAACATTAAGTTGGATAAGTTTAGTTACTACACTAGATAGTATAAAACAAAGTCGCTTTCTCTGTCCCTGCACATGTATGTACGCTTAAATCTTTAAAACTACGCAACGGATTTTGATGCGGTTCTTTTTAATAGATAGATTGATTCAAGAGGAAGGTTTATATGTATAATAACATCCATTAAATAGTGGGGAAATACTGTTATTTTTGAGTTTTCTAATGTTATGTCGTAAATAATTAATTTTTTTTCGCTTAAATTGCAAACGCAGGCTGAACCCTACGAGATTTATCAAAATAATGTACTAAGTATTGTACAAATTGAAAAGGTCTACAGAAAACTCCGCGATGGTATATACCTATCTCTAATGGATATCCCACAATAACATTTTTTTTGTCTTTTACTTTTTACGACAAATAATGGCTAATTTTCGAAGCGATTTTTACCAATACAGCATTAATCCTTATCCAATTAAATACCTTAAATACATTGTTGATTGAATATAGATCTATATGGCCCTTTACAGCATATGATTTAAATGAATATTTTCGAAGATATCACAGATTTAAAAATTGCGGGACGTAGCGTTTACGGCGGTACCGGCGTAAAAAACGTAGTGTATATTCCAAAGATATATTGTATTTCTGTAGTGTATTTAGCATCAGCATTGCACCCGTGCAAAGCCGGGGCGGGTCGCTAGTATTATATAATTCTTTAAATCTCAAATTTTTATTACAGAAAAAAGACAATGGTAAATATGAATATTAGTTATTATTGAGATATTTAATAGCAAATTCACAATTTATTACAATATTGCATAATTGTTTTAATGAGTTTTAAAATCATTCATCATCATCATTACAGCCTATACAGTCCACTGCTGGACATAGGCCTCCACAAGTTTACGCCAAAAAAAACAACGTGAACTCATGTGTTTTGCCCATAGTCACCACGCTGGGCAGGCGGGTTGGTGACCGCAGTACTGGCTTTGTCGCACCGAAGACGCTGCTGCCCGTCTTCGGCCTGTGTATTTCAAAGCCAGCAGTTGGATGGTTATCCCGCCATCGGTCGGCTTCTTAAGTTCCAAGGTGGTTGTAGAACCTTGTTATCCCTTAGTCGCCTCTTACGACAACCACGGGAAGAGAGGGGGTGGATAAATTCTTTAGTGCCGTAGCCACACAGTTTTAAAAAATTTATTGTAATTATGTGTTTTTTATTTGCAAACTCGTAAATTATAATAATAATTTAATGACCTCAAATATCATTTTCATTAATGTTGTCTATGTTAGAAAAGTATAAAATATAAGGTATGGATATAAATTTTAATTATGTGAAAACTGAATTAGTAACAAAAGATACACATCAATTTTTAAGCCAAATTTTAAAAGTATTATTATAATATTTAAAAAAAAAATGGCTAAAACCTTGGGCTATAATGAATTATAATGTTTACTCGCTTAACGCTAATAGTAAAGAAATTTATAGTCTATATTTAGTTAGATAATCTAATCATGTGATTCCCAAAGTGATCTTTATCGACCCCCAGGGATTTATGACAACCTGCAAGGGGTCTACGTCAGCGGAAAAAAATTTGGATGTCCATGAAATGAAAATGGGGGTCCACGATAATGGTTCTCAACATACACTGATAGAACCTATTTACTTACATTATACTATCTTATAATATAAAGACATATACATTATTTATAAAAGTATCTATGAAGTAAAATATATATTATATATATGTTTTTAAAATTGTGTAAGTTGTAGGATGTGGCATTCGCATTGAATTTGAACAAGAAATTGACGCCAAATGTGGATAATTTATTATTAAAGCATCAGATTCATCCTTCTCAATAAATAATACTTACTTATCACTTAGTTTATTTTATGTTACGTATATTTTGAGTAGTTTTAATTTAAATTTAATTAATAAATGTATAAAACTTAAAATGTGTTTTTACTTTAACTTTTTATTACTAAACTTCACTACAGTTAAAAATTTATAAAAAATCAAAGTCAGGTAAGTAGTCTACGACATAAAATTCGGTATCGGTTGTAGATCATACACCCCAAGTATTCTTTTAAAAAAATATTCAACGTACAGTTTTGACTTTCCTACCATTTTATTATATATTATAGTATATATTACATTATTTAGTGCATATTTCATCTGTAATATTTGTGATATATCGCGTCTTATTGTAAAAATAAAACGAATAACTAACTAACAATAAGCAAGTGTTAATACCAAATATATGTCATGTATGTCAAAAAATACCAAATATAAGATCAAAGCAACATTAAACTATTACATTTCTACGATCCCAATCCAATATCCTATTATGAAATTCAATATGATACATTACATTTGTTTATGTTGGGACCAAAATATCCATACGTTCTACGTTCATATTAAATTCGTTTTAGAAGCAGCAGTTTACTACAGAATCCACAGATGTAGGTAATATACCTATGTAGTAAAACATTGTAGCTTCTGTCTCATCTCAATATGATGTTGTTTGATTGAAGTCAAAATAATATTGATGCAAAAGAAACAACAGAAAAGTTGGAAATGATAAAACTTTACAGTGGGTTAAATTAGGTAATTACAAATCGCGTATGAAATATCTTGAGAACCAATGTTTCGTAGTGGTCTTGGAAGGGCTTCTAAGTTGATTATTTTCTCTAATGTATTTAATTACTTTTACTTAACAAAGTATGACAAAGTTTCTGTAAACTTATAAAAATTCGATGTAGTCAATGTAAGCAGACAGAGATTATAATTTATTAGTATTTTTAGCTAGATACTTATAGCTATACTAGATACCTATATAGGTATGCGTTTTACTCAATATATTTATGGTGCATGGAAGAGAAAAGGCATAGAATTCTATATTCGAATATAAAAAATCAAAAAAAAATAATAATAATAATAATAATGATAAAATTTTTCGATTTTACATACATTATTAAATAAAAAATAACGAGTGCAATTAGAAAATAAAAGAAAAAATAATAATCGAATGAGGATTTGAACCATGGTCTTTTCGGTCGATCGCGACCAGCCGATTTCCCATCTGAGGTATTACAACTTTACTGACTTTAGCGACATTTACCATCGTATTCTAACGATATTTTTTCATTGTCTAAAAACTGGGATAAAACGATATTTTCTAACAATGAATCCTAGTTAGATTTATTTATCTCCCATATACAAGAATTGCTCGTTTAATAGTAATAGAGTAAGTAATACCTAAAGCATTTTTAAAATAACCATCTTGATTTATTCACTATTCAACATTCTACAAATATTGTGAGAAAATAAGTAATAAGTAACAAATAAAAGTTTGTATAGATTTAATAGCTCCATGGAACTCTCTACTATATATATACTATACTACTATAATATACTCAACGCTAATAGAATTCTATGCCTTTTCTCTTCCATGCACCATAAATATATTTTAAAGGTGCGACCTCTTTTGTTACTACTTACCATAATGCCGGCAAAGGTATCCAATTATGAACAAAAATTTGTCCTTATTATTTTTAATTGCATCCCATTAAATTGAATACAGAAGCTACAACATTTTTAACTTTAAGCTGAGTTTATTTGTTTATATTACAGAGCAATTATTAAGTAATTATTTTATGTTATTGCTTTATAATATTATTAGGATTATTTGGGTTTGTAAAGAACTTTTGATTCGTCACTAATAAAATTTATAATTTAATAAACTACTAAATATAAAGCTACTACCGAGTTGTAATGTAGATTCTGCTGTGGAGAATCAGCGAGAAAATCAACAATTACTCTATAAAAATCGACAGATAATTTACTCATCCTATGCGAATATTTCGAAACTCATTTATAATGATTAAATTACTTATAAATTCACTCTTATATAGTCCCTCCGTGAAACCCTGCTTTGTTAAGCCCCATAATGCCCTGCCAATACGTTTATATTCATACTAGCTGTGCCCGCGGCTTCGCCCGCGTTGAAATTAGTGTGTCACAAAGTTTTCCCGGCAAACTTCCAGTGAAATTCTCATCAAAATTGGCTTAGCCGGTCCGTAAACCTTCCTGTTGCCAATGGTGGAGCCCTCTCTCCAATGGTAAAACCGCATGAAAATCCGTTCAGTAAATTTTGAGCGAATCGATCACGTACACTTTTGGGAACTTTGTTTTATAATAAATTAACTGTTGCCCGCGATTACGTCCGCATGGTTATGAAGATATACATTACTATTAAGATGTTTAACGCAAATTATTTTTTTATTTCAGTCACTTGAAATGCATATCAAACTGAGTAACTTTTTAAAATGCACAATTTAGTATAATTTAATAGTTATTTTTATAAAACCTCTCTATACACCACATTTTTAGTTTTATTTTCAGGCTGTATATGTTTCATACAAACTATCAACCCCAATGAAACCCCCTTAGCGGTGGAATATCGTAAAATCCGTTCTTAGCGGACGTCTGCTAACTATAATCTACCTCCCTGCCAAATTTTATATTTGTCCAACCTGGATGGATAGACCATCCAGCGGTTTTTGAGTTCTCGTGATGAGTGAGCTAGTGACTTTTCTCTTTTATATATGTAGATTACGATGCATTATTTGGACACCTCCTCACCATCTATAGAGCATATATTTTAAATTTCAAGTCTCTTACTTCAAAAACATAAGACTCTCGGACAAACTTCCAAACCCCGTTTTATCCCCTTAAGGGAGTTACTTTCTAAAGATACATTTATTATTTAGATACATTCTCACCATCTAAAGAGCGAACATTTTAAATTTTAAGTCTCTTACTTCAAAAACATAGGACTTTCATACAAACTTTCAACCCCCGTTTTACCCCTTTAGGGATCGAATTTCGTAAAACCCGTTCTTAGCGAATGTTTACGCCCTAAGGAGCCTATCTGCCAAATTTCAAGTTTGTAGGTGTTATAGTTTCGGAGATTTCGTGATGAGTGAGTAAACCTACCATCCCCCGTTTTAACCCCAAAAGGGAGTTGATTTCTAAAGATACATTATTTGGACACCTTCTCACCATCTACAAAGCATACATTTAAAATAGGACTTTCATACAAACTTCCAACCCCCGTTTTACCCCCTTAGGGACCGAGTTTCGTAAAATTCGTTCTTAGCGAATGTCTACGTCTTATAAGTAATCTAGTTGCCAAATTTTAAGTTTGTAGATGTTATAGTTTTGGAGATTTCGTGATGAGTGAGTCAACCTACGATCCCCCGTTTTAACCCCAAAAGGGTGTTGATTTCTAAAGATACATTATTTGGACACCTTCTCATCATCTATAGAGCATATATTTTAAATTTCAAGTCTCTTACTTCAAAAACATAGGACTTTCATACAAACTTTCAACCCCCGTTTTATCCCCTTAGAGGTTGACTTTCGTAAAATCCGGTCTTAAAGAATGTCTACGCTCTATAAGGAACCTACCAGCCAAATTTCAAGTTTATAGCTGTTACAGTTTTGAAGATTTTGTGATGAGTGAGTCAACCTACCATCCCCCGTTTTAACCCCAAAAGGGAGTTGATTTCTAAAGATACATTATTTGGACACCTTATCACTATCTATAGAGCATACATTTTAAATGTCAAGTCTCTTACTTCAAAAACATAGGACTTTCATACAAACTTCCAACCCCCGTTTTACCCCCTTAGGGGTCGAGTTTCGTAAAATCCGTTCTTAGCGGATGCCTACGCTCTATAAGGAACCTACCTGCCAAATTTCAAGTTTCTAGGTATTATAGTTTCGGAGATTTTGTGATGAATGACCTTTCGCTTTTATATATACTAACTGTGCCCGCGGCTTCGCCCGCGTTGAAATTAGTGTGTCACAAAGTTTTCCCGGCAAACTTCTAGTGAAACTCTCATTAAAATCGGCTTAGCCGTTCCGTAAACCTTCCTCTTGCCAATGGTGGAGACCTCTCTCCAATGGTAAAACCGCTTGAAAATCTGTTCAGTAGATTTTGAGCGAATCGATTACATACACTTTTGGGGACTTTGTTTTATAATACACTAACTGTTGCCCGCGACTAACGTCCGCGTGGTTATGAAGATATGCATTACTATTAAGATGTTTAACGCAAATTATTTTTTTATTTAAGTCACTTGAAATGCTTATCACACTGAGTAACTTTTTAAAAGGCACAATTTAGTATAATTTAATAGTTATTTTTATAAAACCTCTCTATACACCACATTTTTAGTTTTATTTTCAGGCTGTATATGTTTCATACAAACTATCAACCCCAATTAAACCCCCTTAGCGGTGGAATATCGTAAAATCCGTTCTTAGCGGACGTCTGCTAACTATAATCTACCTCCCTGCCAAATTTTATATTTGTCCAACCTGGATGGATAGACCATCCAGCGGTTTTTGAGTTCTCGTGATGAGTGAGTTAGCGACCTTTCTCTTTTAAGACTTTCATACAAACTTCCGACCCCCGTTTTATCCCCTTAGGGGTCGATTTTCGTAAAATCAGTTCTTAGAAAATGTCTACGCCCTATAAGGAACCCACCTGCCAAATTTCAAGTTTGTTGCTGTTATAGTTTCGGAGATTTGGTGATGAGGGAGTCAACCTACCCTCCCCCGTTTTAACCCCAAAAAGGAGTTGATTTCTAAAGATACATTATTTGGACACCTTCTCATCATCTATAAGGCATACGTTTTAAATTTCAAGTCTCTTACTTCAAAAACATAGGACTTTCATACAAACTTCCAAACCCCGTTTTACCCCCTTAGGGGTCGAGTTTTGTAAAACCCGTTCTTAGCGAATGTCTACGCCCTATAAGAAGCCTATCTGCCAAATTTCAAGTTTGTAGGTGTTATAGTTTCGGAGATTTCGTGAAGAGTGAGTAAACCTACCATCCCCCGTTTTAACCCCAAAAGGGAGTTGATTTCTAAAGATTCATTATTTGAACACCTTCTCATCATCTATAAGGTATACATTTTAAATTTCAAGTCTCTTACTTCAAAAACATGGGACTTTCATACAAACTTCCAACCCCCTTTTTACCCCCTTAAGGGTCGAATTTTGTAAAATTCGTTCTTAGCGGATATCTACGCCCTATAAGGAGCCTTTCTGTCAAATTTCAAGTTTGTAACTGTTATAGTTTCGGAGATTTCGTGATCAGTGAGCCGACCTACTATCCCCCGTTTTAACCCAAAAAGGGGTTGATTTCTAAAGATACATTATTTGGACACCTTTTCACCATCTATCTATAGAGCTTACATTTTAAATTTCAAGTCTCTTACGTCAAAAACATGGGACTCTCATACAAACTTCCAACCCCCATTTTACCCCCTTAGGTGTTGAGTTTCGTAAAATCCGTTCTTAGCGGATGTCTACGTCCTATAAGGAGCCTACTTGCCAAATTTCAAGTTTGTAGGTGTTATAGTTTCGGAGATTTCGTGATGAATGACCTTTCGCGTTTATATATATTATTATAGATTATAGATTATAGATAGATAATCTAGTAATAAAATATAATTCTTTGACTATTGAAGACTTTTAAGTAAAACTTCTTTACGCACGCTTGACTTAGGGAGACTGGTGAATGCGTGACGAAAGCGTTAAGAAAAGTGTGATCGGGCGAGTCGAACGGAAGTTGAGGGGAGATATAAGTTAGTAAAGGTAGAAAGAGAGTGAGTTACCTGTTTCGTAAATTTTACTTCAGCCGTGTGGTCTAAAGCACACTCGTTTTTTTATATCTTTAAACTAAATTGTTAGTAAAACTGTATAACTGTTCTTGTTTCCTTATCATCTCTTGATAAATAATGAAACATCACATTATGTCATTATTTATCTGTCTTAAAAAGAAATTCACTTATCATTTGTTATTCTTACATTACAGTTTTTGTGAACAATTTATATAAATACGATTACCTACATATACCCCGACATTATCTTATTAAGCCTAGTTAGTAGTCAGATAACATAAAAAAAAGTAACTGTGATAGCAATATCACTAATTTTACGCCTGTTTAGTTTTCAATAGACTTATCTAACTTGTGATACAGACCCGGGTTTAAAACTGCTTGTTAAGCATTATTTTAAATTTTGTTTAAAATAAATAAGTATTATAGTTAGGGAGACCGAGGAGAGTTGAAACAGTTTGTACATTAAAACCTTTATTTTAATAAATAAACGAGAGTATTTAACGTGTTGTATACAAAATGAAACATTGTTTTATAAACCAATAAATGGTTACGACTAAAACTGACACTATTTTCTTTATAAGTATCTATAAAAAACCAACTTGAAGATAACTGCTTACTATACTAGTAGTCGCCTAGTGGTGAAATTCGACCATGAAGAAAAGAGTATACCTTCGTGTGTGTGTCAAATACATCGTAGTGTGTCAATTTTTTTTTATTTAAAGTATTTTTACGCATAATTAAAAAAATATTAGCATTCTGCACTCCTTCTCTATATAAACTATAAGTGTACGAAATTTCATACTCCTCCGTTCGCGCAAATTTCGTAAAAATAGGTACAAAGTTTTTGCTTCACGTATTGATATAATTATAGATAACCGATTAACCTTTCTTGTATTTTTAACCGACTTCCAAAAAAGGAGGAGGTTCTCAATTCGACTGTATTTTTTTTTTTTTCTTTTTTTTTTTTTATGTATGTTACATCAGAACTTTTGACCAGGTAGACCGATTTCGACAAATTTTGTTTTAATCGAAAGGTGGTGTGTGCCGATTGGTCCCATTTAAATTTATTTGAGATCTAACAACTACTTTTCGAATTATATCTAATAATGCGTTTTTACTTGACGCTTTTTTCGTCGACCTACGTTGTATTATACCACATAACTTTCTACTGGGTGTACCGATTTTGATAATTCTTTTTTTGTTGGAAAGGGGATATCCCTAGTTTGGTACCATGATAAGGAAACCAGGATCTGATGATGGGATCCCAGAGAAATCGAGAGAAACTCTTGAAAATCCGCAATAACTTTTTATTGGGTGTATCGATTTTGATAATTTTTACTTTAATCGAAAGCTGATGTTTATCATGTGGTCACATATAAATTTTATCGAGATCTGATAACTACTTTTTGATTAATCTTTGATAACGCGTATTTACTTGACATTATTTTCGTCACCTTACGTTGTATTATACCTCATAACTTTTTACTGGGTGCACCGATTTTGACGTTTCTTATATAAATTAAAAGCTACTATTCGTCACGTGGTCCCATTCAAATTTAATTGAGATTTGATTCGTAATTTGTGAGTTATATCTAATATTGCGTATTTACTTGACGGTTTTTTCGTCACCTTACGTTGTATTATACGTTATATCTTTTTACTGGGTGCACTGATTTTGATCTTTTTTGTATAAATCAAAAGCTAATACTTGTCATGTCGTCTGTTTTAAATATGATTGAGATATAATGAGCAATTTTTGAGTAATCTTTGATGACACGTATTTACATGACGATGTTAAGACGACTGTGGTCATGTTCAATACTTTGCCACAACGCCATCTATCAAAATGTAATGAAATTACTTCGTTCACTATCGATCAAATTACAATATTCCACTAGAGTAGAGAGTAGCAGTTTATTCGTTATAAATATATTTGAGCTTTTAATTTTTGAGTTATCGCTAATACTGTGTATTTACTTGGCTATTTTACGTCGACTAACGTTATATTAATCTCATTACTATTTTACTGGGTGGACCGATATCGATGATTCTTTTTTTAATCGATAGGTGGTGCTTGTCATGTGGTCCCATTTAAATATAATTGAGATTTGACTCGAACTTTTTGAGCTATATCTGATATGGCGTATTTACTTGACTGTTTTTGGAGTTTTCTCCTTAAGAATCGATTTTCATTTAAGGCCCCGGAATGAAAAAATTGAACAGTAAAATCTATTGAACGAATGACCTTGTTAGAGATGGCGTTCAGACGTTTTCTAATAACGCAATTAGGTTCCGATAGATGGCGTTATTGCATTCATTTATTTACAATTTGATATAGTAATAATATATTTCTTAGACTAGTAAGCCTTTTTGTGCCTATTTAGACAGTTGATCTGAAGGGGTAAACTCCAGTCGTGCATCGGAGCTGTGTGAAAACATGAACATTACATATTTTTAATAAAAAAGACATAAACCGTAATTCAATATAAATCCGCTTCAACTAAAAAACCCGCCGTAATAAGCGATGTCAGCGCTTCGCGCGAATCGACGACGGGCCTTTTATGAAATTTCTGCCTACAATCGCTAACAAAATGTTAGAAATAACAGTAGAACATTATATAATTCTACAATTTTATAATGTTGCGTTATATGGAATACGAACAAAGTATTACTATTTTTTCGTCGATCTACGTTGTATTACTCTTCGATGTAATTGAAGTCGGTTTTTTTTTTTCGTTTGCGAGCAAACACAATTATGTGCACTCAATTTCGATAGATGGCAAATTATTTCTAATGAAAATACACTGGATGTGGTAGAAGTTATAAAATGATCTGTTAAAAACTGAAGAATAGTTATTAGTTTGAACCAAATTTATCATTTGTATGATTGTGTATGAAGTACAAGTATATGTACATCAGTGCCAGTGCAGTACAAACTATACTGCTTGCAGCAGAAGCAACATTTAAGGTTAGGTAGAGAATTTCTAGTTGGATGATTGTTATGAGTTGTACTTCAAACAGTGTCACAATCTAATGCCATCAGAGTAAAACAATCATTTTATCAAGAGCGCTGCCGTGAGTATTAGGAGTAAGTGTGCTGCCACAGCCTTAAGTTTTTTGCTATGTCAAAATAAGGTTTGACAATTTCTGTAATATCAATTATCTTATACTATAAAACGAGCAATTCTTGTATATATATATTGTTACGTGCTAGGGTTCGAAGGATTTGGAGAGAAAAACCTGCTAACTTTTTTGGAGACTTTATTTACTAGCACTAGATCCAACACAAAGCACTAGGTTCAAACTCACTACTAACGATGTTCGTAACAATATACAGAATCTGAATCTCGGAAACGGCTCCAAAAATTTTCATGAAATTTAGTATGCAGGGAATTTCGGGGGAGATAAATAAATCTAGCTACGATTCATTTTTAGAAAATGTCGTTTTATCCCAGTTTTTAGACCATGAAAAAATGGCTATAATATCTTTAGAATATGAAAGTAAATTTCGCACTTGTCAAGAAAACGACCGGATAGACCATGGTTCAAATCCTCAAATTCCCTGATCGATTATTATTTTTATATTTTTATTTTTTATATTAGTGTATATTTTTTATTGTTATATTCATATTTTATAAATATGTAACTCTTATTTAAATATGATTTCCAAAAAACACGATTTACTAAAAATACTGAGCTAAGCTCGGTCACCCAGGTACTATTGTTTTAACAAGCATAGCGTAGCGACGAGTGAAGGCTTGTGAGAACATATTATATGATACTTAATTTAATTTATTGAAAAATACAAGATAACTTTTTATCTTTGTGATTTCCTTACTATTTTACTTAATAAAGATAAAGCGTTAAGTCAATATTAGGATTGAGGCTTGTAATATCCGTTAAAAGCTGCTGATTTTGAACCAATTTCAGGTATTAATTACAACCTATCCTTTGTGAACTATAGAAAAACATGGTCTTTAAATAAATGAGGTAATTTTTGTTTTCAAAATGTAAACTAAGAAGCACCTCGATATTTAATTTAATTTTTCTATTAAACTCTTTATTTTAAGTAACGACTAACTCATATAAATTTTACAGATTACCAAATTTACAAATAATAGATTCAAATTTAGTTTAGTATCACAATGAAGTACAATTGTAAAAGGAAAAACATCAATAAAATACAAATAAAATGAGCTTCGAGAACATTATTAAATACGCTTCAGCCTGTAATATCCTACTACTGGGCATTGGCCTCTTTCCCCATGTAGGAGTAGGTTCAGAGCTTAATCCACTACGCTGCTCCAATGCGGGTTGGCGGATATATTCCCTACTACGAGTAACGATCGCTATTAGGTATACATGATAACAACCGGGACCGACGGCTTAACGTACTCTCCGAGGCACGGTGGGGAGACCCACAAGGACTGCACAAACACCCAGACCACGCCAAACACCTGTATGACCAATACAAATGTTTGTCGTGGGCGGGGATCGAACCTGCAACCGCCAGCGCAACAGATACAATCCATGGCTGTAACCGTTGCGCCAACGCGGCGTCATTATTAAATACTACTACAATATTAGAAACAAATTATCAAGAATGAATATTTATTGACCTTTCGCGATTATCTTCAGCACTGTTTTTGGCTGCCCTTTTCCCGTCTGCCTTTTCTCCCACTCCCTATTATTAGATTTAAAATGGTTGAATAAAAGTGTACAGAAGGATACGTTTCCAAATGCGGTGATTAATTTATAGTCTATAAATATAGTAAGCCAATTTTACATTGCACTTCAATAAAGGTTAAATTAATAAATGTATTATCACATGTTAATTTTTTTAAATTTTATTTATGATATTACAACTACGTATCACGTTCATCTTTATTATAATAATGAAATTGTTCAAGATGTTAATTCTTCACGATAAATATAGTCATCGATAACTTCTTTGCTAGTAGTAGATTAAACGTAGTTTCACGTAATATATTACGACTACATGACGCAAATTGTTAAGTATATAAAAGTAGTTTTCCATTTATATATTAAAAACCCTTTGACCTGACATTTTACCCTTTTGATTGCAGTTATTTTTTACTTGGTGCACAATTATTGATAGAAACATTTTATGGATCAGCGTTGCTACGAGAAAGATACTAATGTAAAATGTATTAATATGTCAATATAGCTAGTTCACTATGTCTTTTTGTATTATTATAGCGGTGATAATGTCAGAATATTTGTAAACATTATAATATTGTACGTAATATATTTTTGTTATTTGTTTTGAGAAAAGACTACGAGATATCTTGATCGAGATTCAATATTGTAAAGCGACTTATTACGGGTTAACTGTTCATTCCATTTGATGACGATATACTTATGAAATTTATTCGTAAATATATGCGTATATTATTGTTATAATTTTGATATGACAAGGCCCTCAAAAAGCATATGGTAACCTGTTGGTAAGTAGTTACCGTTGCCTATAGTTGCTTGCATCTCCAGAAGCATCACAAGGGCGTTGCCGATACCACCTCCGACCCTCTCCAGAAGCTGCCGCCACCTTACTCACCGTAGGAGCACAAGACTCTTTGAGAGCGGTATTATTGAACTGTAATATTCTTTAAGGTTGTGATACTTCGCCAGTTAGTAGTCATATCATTTAACCGACTGGGTGGTAAAAGTCATTTTCTATCTTCAAAAAGTTTCTGAGATGAGAGATATGCATTATTATTTCCTATAATTCATGCTTAGTATTGCCGTCCCTACCCCTGACCCTCCCCAGGAGCTTTGGTCACCTAACTCAGCACAAAAACACGACACTGCTTAAAAGGAGGAGAAGGAGGGAAAAGAGGATTTTTTGGAGCAGTTTTCAATTCGTTTTGTTTAACCAAGTATAAGTTTTTACTGGTTGTACCAATTTCGATTGCTGATGATTTTCACATAATCCCAATTAAATTCGAGAGACCTGACGAATATTTATTCTTAAAATGGCGTATTTGAAGTCGTTCTTTTTCTGTTTCAGAATAAATACAATTACTGTTGTTGATACGTCTGTATTTATGTTTTTTTGGCACATATTGAATACAGTTTGACTATACCGTTGGCGCAGTTTGTAGTGACCTGCTTTCTGCTCCGGGGGTTGTGGGTTCGATTCCCATCCCGAGTCTGGGTGTAATATATATATATTATATATTATATTTCATATATTATATATTTATTTATATATATATGTTTATCGAAAAAATGTAGTTATAACAGTCGACTGATACCTATAGCACCAAATAGCACATGCATTAAGTTGCTTTCGTTAGGAACAGTTGACCGTGTGTGTATGTCATAGATATTTATTTATTTATTTATTATTTTAGTTTGTAACGTTAAAATTGTATTTTGTACAGAACAAATTAACATATTAATGTTTTTTTTATGTTAAATATAACATTAAAAAAAAATTGGTTGTTTGTAAAGTTGGTTTACAGACGATAGCTTAACGTTCGTGTATGCAGCCAGCGTTCATTGATTTATTAGACGAAGTCACATCAAAAAAAAAAAAAAACGAACATTAACTGAAAAAGATATTGTCAAGCTTGTCCTTGCTGTTTAAGATAAAAGTCTTTTCTTGTCACATAAATGATATAACGTATTTTGTACGAGCACGTCTTACGCATAACTTATAGGTAATTCGTATGCTATGTGCAAAAAACTAAACAATGGTTTGAGTTAAAATTTGATTGATCAACGAGGGCCAGGTATTTGCGATCGTGGTTTTTACTCCCACTCACGATAAATATTTCTATAGGACATACAGTATTTGGCAATGTCTGATGATTGGTTTTGTTGTGTTTGAGATTCTGGATTTATAAACTTATTAATTTTATCGAAAACTGCTCAGTTATCATCAAATAGATATGGTATAAAATAAAATATCAAAACTTAATTTCAGGTGATATATCTTAGTAAACTATTCAACGTACTTTTTAGTGACATATATACGCGTAATTATTTTCAACACGCAATGAATGCGTAGTTCTGTATTCGTCCGAGAGTGGCCTGTGGAATTATTTTACTCTGGAGAACAAATGTATTTTGGTCGTGTTTATGTATATCCATTTTGTACCAAAAACAGTTACTATCGTCACGATCCTCGTTAAAAGCAATTGCCTTTGTCCGTTTTTATAGTATAAAATAGTTATATTCGAACGGCAACATAAACGATGTATTTTTATACATGTATTTTTAGCCTGCAAACATCCCACTGATGGGTAAAAGCATCCTTTCTATTTCTATTCTCATTTTACTATTTTTTACTATTATAAACATTCATTCAGCAAGATTCATTATTGCTACAAGTGCTTTCAATTCAAGTCTTATACCTATATAAGTTAAAGTGGCAAATCTCCATCGGCATCTGTAGTTATAGATATTTTGTCTTTCTTTATGTAAATTTCGTTTTAGTTTGGCTGATAAGAACCATTTTTTTTTCGCTTGAGATTATTAATAGTGTAATGAAAATAAATTTTATCAGAAATTAAATAAATACCAGTCGTATGGGCAAAAAAATATTAATTGCTGCCAACGAGTAGTAACAGTAACTTATTCTTATGTAGATTGAACATCAGTTACGGGTTTCGTTTGAAATACATTACATGATACCTGAATTACGAAAGAAATGAAAAAAACTATTATCTGTACTTCCAAACAAAACTTCACTCATTACTATTCATAGGTAATTATGATAAGAAAAAAAAAAATAAAGTGAAGAAACATGACTTCGGCAAGTGGTTTTTACGTGAAGCTGCTGGTTTTGGTCAAGGTCATCCTTAGGCCTCTATGCTTATACCCCTCATAAATACTAGTCTGCTATTCGAGATAGTCGATTTTATTTTTATTCATTATGATGACAATTTTTAAAGGAAAATTAGTCAAATTATAATTAAATAATAAAAAAAAAATTAAATAGGCATCATCACATCTTTTTCATTTACAGATGTATTAGTAAAAGATACGAACTTATTTTAGGAGTTACTTATTATACGAAAATTATTTTATATTTATTTTGGTGTATTAGACAATTTATCGGAAAAGAGTTGCCTGAAAAAAACGTTGCCTGGCTGTATGTAATTCAAATTTAAATATTTTATTTTATTTAAAAATATACCTGCGAGCTTGGAGAATTTTATTACGAGTACCTACCGACAGTTTGAAGCCAGTAGAAAATGCAACCGATGGGTTATCTCTTATTTTTCTGGCATAGATTTAGGTTGGCACATATAAATAGGTATATTAATATATATTGTTCTAATTACATCAAAATAAGCGCTGTTTCATTGCAAATACGATGACATAGGGTTGCCTGTTGCCTATTTAATTTTTACCCAGATGGGTAAAGAACACGTCTAGTTCGTATCTTAGACTATACATATTGTGAGTTGTAAGAGCTATGGGACCCGGGAGGTCGCCATAACGCCAGGATTAAAAAGAGGCCATGGAAATGTGGCGCCAGAATCTCCGAATCAGTAGTGCAAAAATTGAAGACGTGACTAAAATAAATAACCAAGTAGTCGAAGACAAATCTATTGTTTTAGATTCACGATTCAGCCAATAAAATCCCACTGCTAGGTATAGGTCTCCTTTTTTCCATGTAGGAGAAGGATCAGAGCTTAGTCCACCACGCTGCTTCACTGTGGGTTTGCAGATGTCTTTTTTTATAAATCTTATAACATACATACACGGTTGTCTGTTCCCATGTTAAGCAACTTAATGCTTGTGTTACAGGTAACAGCCGACTGTTATAGCTAACCAATTTTTGTTTGGATAACTACACATAGGAATAATACATATACAAATATATAAATAAACATATTACACCCAGATTCAGGCGGGAATCGAACCCGCAACCTACAGAATATAAAGTAGGACCACTACAAACTGCAGTAATGATCTGAATTATTTATTTATTTAAATTTATTTAAATAATTTTTATATACGGGTCATAGGTCAAAGTGAAAAACACTAATAAATATGCTTTAAGCAAATAAATATTTTATTTTATTTTTGTTTTTGCTTCAAGATTACTTCTTTTAAAACTGTTTATAGTAGGAATTACCATATTATTGACAAAACGGACTAGCTGCATTTTCAGGCTATGTGGTAATTCCGATTTTTTGCATTTAAAATTTTTAATTATTTTATATTGATATTAATAAATTAAATAAACCATCTGTGAGTAAGGTCGAGGACATTGTAATCGGTAGAAGCAATGATTGATACGTGAGTAGGGTTCCTTCGATATTTGAAGGTAAAAAAAGTGCTGCATCAATCCCGATGAAAGTAAACTACGTTATACCCACTTCCGTGTTCGTTCGTACCCACTTCCAAATACGTGTTTTTATTTTCCAAGATACTTATGCTTATTTTTGACACGTGACGCAAAAAAAAGATGTTCTAAGTTTGACATCAAAGTCTATTCTGGGGCATTGTAGCTCTCGAATGGATAAGCTGATTACTTATTGATTTATATATTTAATTATCTTAGCTTTTTGGTAAAAATATAGCAGTTTGAAGACTATTAGCTCTTTTAAAAAACGATATTATACATTTTCGACATAAAATTTACTTGCTTTTTAGGGTTCCGTACCCAAAGGGTAAAAGTAAACGTTCGTCCGTCCGTATGTCTGTCACCAGGCTGTATCTCAAGAATGGCGATAGCTAGACAGTTGAAATTTTCACAAATTATGTATCCGCCAACCGCATTGGAGCAGCGTGGTGGATTAAGCTCTGATCCTTTCCCAACATGGGGAAAGAGGCCTATGCCCAGTAGTGGGATATTACAGGCTGAAGCGTAATGGTTTTCTGTTGCCGCTATAACAACAAATACTAAAATCAAAATAAAATAAAAATTTGAGTGGGGCACCCATACAAAAAAACACAATTTTTTGCCTATTTTTGCTCGATAGCAATAAATGGTAACTGGTAGGCACTTGAAATATACACAAAATACTTAATTGTATATTTACTTTAATAATAAATAATTAAATCAAAATAAAAAAGGATTTTGGTGGGCTCTCACACAACAAAAGTGATTTTTGCCGCTTTTTGCCCGATATTAAAATCAATTGACCTACTGTTGTTTACCTAGTCAATGGTACAGAACCCTTCGTGCGCGAGACCGACTCGCACTTGGGCGATTTTTTATTATTTCGTATTTGTATTCGACTAAATGTTTCACATGTGCCAGTTTAATCGTTAAAATGACAATTGTAAGGAAACCTTGACCTGATACTACAACCAGGTTGTTCTCCAGAAAACTCAACTCTTTGAAAACATAGAACAGGACATATCGTGTTTGAATTTACTAGGTTAGTTTCAATGATTAGTTTCCTTGCACGTTATGCTGGGACCAGGATAGTCTGCAGAGAAACCACATTAGTTTTTGCTTTTTTAAATCCGCTGATTTTTTTATTTTTTTCAATTTTCTTTACTGGTTGTTTAAAATTATAAAAGGAACAAACCGTACACTGGATAGGAAAAGGACAGAAGAAAACGTATCAATTAAAAGTATTATTTAAAATGAAAATATATATGTAAATATTCAACATTTATTTTATGGACACACATCAGTACATTTTGAAACATAATATTAATTTTAAATACATTATATCAGATAAGTATTTAGGTGAAAAAGTTCCATATATTTTACCGTATTTTGCTATTTCTTAGACTAATAATACAATTTAGCTTTAACAGGAAAACAAATTTGACATGCAATAATAATTTTGTTTTATTTAAACGCTTTTTCACAAAATAAAAGTAAGACTTATTTAGATATCTAAATATTTCAGCTTTCTTCTTGTGTCGTGTCATCCATAATTATATCTATTTGTTTCTGAAAAATACGTTTCATACTTCACCTACCTATGATATAAATATAAGATATCTTTCCTTCTGATATTTTCCACGTGAACTGCGAAAAATGCTGTTTCAACAATTTTATGATTTCGATATAAATCTTGGAAAACATATGAAAATAAAGATTTTTTTACTTAATCTTAAAATACGGAGGGCTATCGTTCGTTTTTAGAATTCTTGTGTGTGTTCCTTGTGGTTCGGCGTAGAGCGTCTGTTTATCGAAGTTTGATTTGATTTTCTCCCTTTGAGTAAATCCTTAAAATAAAAATTATTAAATGAATGATTATACATTAATGAATTACAAAGTTGTTGAATATAACATATTTAGAAGCGTATTTGTAGTGAAAATTTTAGTAAGGTGAGAACGATGTCAGTTACCCCGATACAATATGTGTCTAAATTTATATTTAGTGTCTATATTTTAATGCTGTGCCTCCTGTGATAAGTGATATATGAGTATGTCGAGTTATACATTTTTTGTTATCTAATGATTATAAGAAAAAAATACAATTTATTTGTCTAACTTACGTTCAGCTGTAGTTACGAAAATAATTTTTAACAAAAGTAATATAACTGTGTTCAACAATTCCTGAGAAATCGATATTTGACAAGATTTACCCCCTAGTTAGTAATCAATCATTATTCAGCACTATTTATCGAACTTTGTCATTTATATGCGATTATATTTCATTTCACATTTAACTGGTAAAATTGGGGTAAATTATGCGATTAGGGGAGGGGGGGATAGCAAAAAATATATATATAAAGGGGCTATCTTTATCTTTTATTTGAAGAACATTGTGTAAGGACCATTATTCTAGAATTTAGGCAAAGATAAGTTGTAGGTGTAAAGTAACAACTGTATTAGGATTATTTATCACATATTTGTAACAGTTTATAAATGCGATAAAAGCTGCAATTCAAATGCTTTTTTTCGTAAATTACTTTTACAATAAAATATTTACATAATAAAACTGATTTGTATATGGATAGATAATGTTTTTCAACAAAAAAGATACACCACTTGAACCTAGCTCACTTAGGTCATGAACCAGATTTTTAATTATATTTAGCATACACATAAGGCTGTTTTTTCTAAAAGTAGGCAAACGAATGCCTGTGTTTAGGTAACAGTCGGCTAACATATATACATTTGTTGTATTAAAACAAACATATAAATATTACTGCAATATATATATTATATATCCCTGTTTAATAATATATACACGCGGACTCAGAACGGTTCTGAAAATAAATCCGTAACTCCTAGAGCAGAAGGCATGGTTATATTTTAGTACTATTTCGTTTTGAACCATATAAAAATAAATAATTAAACAATTCTTCTTTATAACATTCCAATAGATAAAATAAACATTGATTAAAATCCTAAATCCACAACTGGTTTAGTTTAGATAAGAGTAGTGAAGTACTATTCGCCCGAAACTAACATCGTTTCGCAGGCGGTAAATCATAAATTACTTTAACATGTGACATTAGTTCTGCACAAGATCTCCAACATGTTGAATTGTTAAAATTAGTCAAGTTAATAATATAACGAATTTCGTAGACCTACCGACCGTAGTCGAAACTATATAGTATAATGGTATTTTACATTTCTTAAAAATATGGATCTTGTATATAGATCTTATTTAATGTATACGTGTGTAACGAAATTAATTATATAAGAATTACTAGCTGACCCCGCAAACGTTGTTTTGCCATATATGTTATTAACTCCCTTAATCCCCCCCCGCCCTTATAATTTTGGGGTATGAAAAATAGATGTTGTTCGATTCTCAGACCTACCTAGTATGCACACAAAATTTCATGAAAATCGGTCAAGCCGTTTCGGAGGAGCTTAATTACAAACACCGCGACACGAGAATTTTATATATTAGATTGTGACAGCTCTTGAAACAAGAAAATACTAGCAGTTCATATGCTAGTTCGTTTTTTTTAAAATTAGGAAAATAAACTACAATTTAGACTTTTAAATAAAGTTTTATGGTCAGTTTATCCATAAAGCTAAGAGAGTGAAACTATTTTTGATTTTTTTTTGAAATACCTACCTATGGGAAAAACGAGAGTAAAAATTAGAATTGAAGTTCTGCAGTTTTAAACTAGAAGTGTAAGAGCTTTTATTTGAACTTTACTTGAAATTTGTAATTATTAGTGCTAAGTAAGATGTGGTGGCATTGTTTTTGTTTTTACAATTATATATGAGGAGATATTTAAAGTTATTTTAAGAAGAAAGAGAAAAAATGGAAATGTGACTGCTTAAGTAGTCACATTTCCATGCTTCTTTTATTACACAAATAATTAAAGTTGTTAGCGTATAAATTGCATTTTTTAAAATGTATATGGACCGAAATAAAATAAAATTTTATTTTTAGGACTCATAACGACAGAGTGTCAACGATGTCAACCATCATGAGGATCATCTCATCTTTAATAATATTTTAAAGTGGAAAAAAAATATTTTCTTATTTATCTCGATACGCAAATTATTACTTGGAATCACAATCTTTATAACACTTGTCGATATAAACTGCAAAATAAACACAAAGCTCCACCACATCAGCAATATAGTCGTTGAAATAAGTAATAAGACGGTGTACTTACTTTAAAAGCCTGTCCAAATTTTCGAGACATTAAAGTGTACAGTATAGGATTAACTGCCGTCGACATGTAACTGTTTATGGAGCTTAGATAGATCAATATGCGCCAGAACTGAAACCAAATTAAAAATCTTCAATGTAATTTCAATTGTGCATGAAATGTTAAATAAATAAATATTAAATGTTTAAATTAAACAATCTTAATATATATAAATTACCCGCCACGTTGTATGTCCGTGATGGACTCTTAAACTACTTAACCAATTTTAATCAAATTTGCACACCGTGTGCAGTTTGATCCAACTTGAATGATAGGCTATATTTTATTTCGATTTATATAATTATTATATTCAACAAAAAAAAAAATAAGGCGGTACGAAGTTCGAAACAGTCAAACAAACATAGCGTTGCTAATCTATATTATTTAAATAAAGTAGTGGTTACCCAGAGGTCGAAATTCGACCATAATTAAAAATTTAAATTAAAGAAAACCAAAAAATAATGAAAATAAAGAACCCTTTTAAAATTTTTCAATTTGACTACAGACTGACAACCAACAAAAGTGTATAAATATGTGTGTGTGTGTGTGTGTGTTTGTGTGTCAAATATGTGGTACATAGTGTGTGTAATGTTTGTTTTATTGATTTAATATATTTTTTATATTTAATTTTAATAAAAATATAAGGCCCCCTGCACTTCTTCCCTATGTAAATTATAAGTGTACGAAATTTCATACTTCTCCGTCGGCGCAATTTACGTAAAAAGGGATACAAGGTTTTGCTTCACGTATTAACATATAGATAAACGTCTTACGCTCAACGCCCCCATTAGGATTTACGCCTGTAAAATAATAATTGTGGATCGTTGCAGTGTAATAAAAATGAAGCTACAACTTATAGAAACGGTACAGTCATCGCCTTAAAAATATTGACATTTAAGGCTAGTGACCGCAAGGATCTTATAATATAATTTATAAAGATGAAAAAACTATGCATTTCCATGTAATTGCAATAAATAATCTGCTGTGTATAAAAACTTATGTTAGACTGTTCGTAGTTTGTTAATAAGTTTCACGATTTACTTGTCTATATAAACATGCAATGTTTGCGTATAGTTTTCGATATTTAATGCTACGATATATAGTTTACTTTTAACTTGATAATTGTATACTAAGGTATGAATCTGTACATATCTATCTGAAGTCATATCTCTCTTGGTTACGATATATCTTGAAAACGACTACATCAACTTTATCCATCTTTTTTACCCGACTGCCAAGGAAGGATTCTTTACTACCTCATATATCCAGAACCACTGAACGGATTTACATAATTGAGGTATCGTTAGGTTCGTCTTAGCTGCCTAAGTGTTCTTAGATAGGTGACATTAAGAAAAAATCAAACGTGGTGGCTGCGCGAAGCCATTGTAGTTAATGAAAAAAAATTTTTTTTTCTCGAATACTACAATATGAGTATCAAATTGAAGGGCACAATACAAGGATTTTAAAAAGGTATATCATGATTATTAAGCTTTTTATTATTATAAGGGGTTTTACAGAATGAAAAATTGAAAAAAAGTCGCACAAAGCTGTAGAAAAATACTAATTTCTTTTATAGTACGGCTACAAATTAAGATAGATTTAGACACTTATACTTTTTCCCATACTCAATCAACCGATTCAATACTTTTTCTAAAAGTAGATCCCATCTGGATCTAAACATACCTCTGACACGAAACAACACCAAGTCAATTATTAAGCTTTTATAAGTACGGAAATTTAGTGGGACTCCTTTCTCTAAATGGAATGTTCTATTGGTTTTGATCATTAAATGATAATTTAATAAGTAAGTAATTAGATGAATTCTATTCGCTATCCCTACCTCATGACGACTCTCAATTATTTCCTTTTCGCATTCGTGTTATAACATTGAAATTCGTTATTCATATGAATATTTTCTAGATAAGAATAATCTATCATTCGAGTTATTTTTGCATTAAGAGAGTAAGGTAAAATGGCGTCAAATAGTTTTTTGGTATTTATTGCTGTTGCATACATTGTTATTAGTTTGCACCTTTGCATGAATTTTAATGTATACATTATATCTTTAAACAACTTCTTATATATAGACGTTTTTTTTTAATTCGCCGATGTCTTTGTCGAATGCGAAAACAATACGAATTGCCTTCTTTTACGCATTTAAAAGTGTACAATTTTGTTTCTGTCAGTTGTTATCACTTCAAAGAAATATTGCTTACCCTAAAAGCTACAATAAAATTGAAATTTTTACAAACCGATTTTAAAAATTCTATACCGTATAAATAATATATCGTTACAAATGTTTTAGTTTTCGTTTTCAAACGTATTTCTTCTCAGTAGGAGCACTTCTATAGACATAAAAACGTGTTGTGAATTATAAAGTCGGTTTTCTTAAAATTTTGTAGTATATTTGAAAGTTACTTCACAATAATGTTTCTTTTTTTTAATTCATACTTTAAAGAAAGAAAGTCTAATATCTTGTTAATTAATTTTACTTACTGTGTGATGATTCTCATACTTCATATTTGGAAAAAGTAACATAAGGCGGCTGATTGCGTACGGTGACCAACAAATGAAAAAAGAAGCGGCCACGGCAGCTGAAATTTTAAATGGTGAATTCCGTAAATAAAGAAAATTTAAAGAAGGAAAATAAAGGGAATCATAGCAGTAAATTGCCAAATTGCAAACTACTACTATAAAACTTGTTCCATAGCTAGCTTTTGCATTTTATTAAAAAAATCATCTCGTACTGGGAATTAAAGAAATATATCGTAAAAAAATCTGGATGAAGAATATTTTTTTTTATTAGGAGAAGATTGCTGTACCCAAAAACGGATACCAAAAGTTCTTTATTACGCTAACTACGTTGTTCTAACGTAAATTACAAGATTATTTACTAACCTAACATTTTTACCGCCTTGTCTCTATTTTGATTTCCATATACGGGGTTAGGCCTGGACTTTGATTTCGTAGATTTCAACTTGAAAGCTATCATTAGATATAACACAGTTATCACCGTCATTGGAAGTGTGAAGAAAACGATCAGCTCCGCTGCTACTAAATAAAGTTTACTAGTTTCCGTAACAGTAAAAAAGCAATACATTACATTATGTTTTCGTTCAACGAAATATACGAACAGACCACTTGGAAAAGAAAAGAAACACGAAGTTATCCAGATTATCGTTACAATTTTAAATACTCGTGAGTTTAAAACGAGCCTCTGTCTCAGGAACGGCTTAGAGATAACCAAATAACGCTCAATTGTTATCGCTGTTATTGTAAGAACACTGCAATTGCTTCCGACGTCCCATAACAGAAAATGTATACGACATCCTTCTTTTCCGAGCGGGTAAAAATCCGGCACCCAAATTATATATATTTCCACCGGAACGAAGATTGTTATCGTAAGATCTGTTATAGCAAGGTTTAGGAGGTAAAAGTTGGTAGGAGTTCTCATTGTCTTATTTCGAGCTATGACCGCACAGATGCACACATTTCCTATCAAGCTTATAATCATCGAAGTTCCGAGGAAGACACTGAGTAAGACTTTAATTAAATGCGTTTCTTCATAAGTACTTTTTTCATCATAGAAAGACAGACCGATTCCATATGATGAATACGTATCGTTTTCAGTATCATTGAAAGACATTTTCTTAGTTTTATCTTTTTTAACTTATTCGTTAGTGTAACACACGTTGACCGGAGTGAAGGAACACAGCGTTAGGGTGAGACTGTTTACGTCTTCTAATATTTCGTGAATAGTCACATCACTACAGGCTGTTCGACAATAGATCATCGGCATTTTTTCATATTAATTTGTTAACGTATTAGTGTGTAGTTATAGATTATTAAGAAAACGGATCAAGAACTATGTGTATTCGATATATTTCTAAAAATTATCTTCGATTTTTTTTTAACAGAGTTATTTAAATAAATTGCTTCGAATGTGTTGTATGTGTTTCGAATGTAAACTAACTTACTAAACTTTCATATATAAGTTATTGATATAAGATATATAATCAGAACTTAATGTTCGTGGCATATTTATTAAAAAGTAGATAATCATCAGCGTCTTCGGTGCGATAAAGCCAGCTCTGCGGTCACCAACCCGCCTGTCCAGCGTGGTGACTATGTGCAACACACATGAGTTCACGATATTTTTGGCGCGAGCCTGTGAAGGCCTATGTCCAGCAGTGGACTACGAAAGGCTGAAGTAAGAGAGAGTAAATATTGGATTCCGCCAGTCACCCAATTTGTAACATATTTGATTTTAATACTTACTTTTTTTTAACGATAATCAATAACAATTTTAGTTCAGTTTGTCGAAGACTTTATATTTAGATAAAATAGTACAGAAAATTCATTAGCGGAAAAAGAATAAGCATTTCTATTAAATATGAATAATTTATTATAGGTTCCAGTTATTTTCATTCAAGACATTATATTTTTAGTAGTTACATATTTATAGAACTTTATTTGTGTATTTCAACTACTACTGAACTTTTTTAACACCATCAACTTAATGCTAATCGATTACCAGATATTATGGATGACACATTGTATGGAGCCTTAGAGTAAGTGGATTCAGTCTTTCTTTTTACCATCTTTTTCTATCTAGTTAAGATTTGCAATATCTTTCTTAGCTTTTAGGTAAAAATTTCAAGTTCTATATTTTACGTTTTTTAATATTTGACCAGTATGATGTTCGTGTCAGCATAATTTCGAAATCGTGTAGGTACATATTAACATGCTACAATAAATATTTTCGTTTAAATTGCACGAGTTAAGTGTTAACGTGAACAGCTAATAAATAATAATGATTTCTAAGATTTTGCTAATGTATTCACTGCAATAAAAGGGATATGTATGAAATTGGTCTAGCTTTACCGATGTTGTTATTAAAAATTGTTGAAAAATTTCAGCCACAGCAAGCTCATCATAATTTTGTCTTTGCTCTCCTGTAAAAATCTGATTGTTGAATAGTCTTGGCATAATAACACATGTACGATGTACTAAAAGGTTACGTTACTTAGTAAGGTACGAAATGTAATAGTACCATCGCCATTCGGGCCTAATCGGACTAATCGTACACTAACAGTACTATCAACTATCACAGTTCACCGCAGTCCGACGAGTTTGTATTGTACGTCTATGGGTCCGAGTATCACACTATCCGACAGTCCGACTGTTCGATTCTCCGAGATGATGTTATTCGTACGACGTTCATTAGCTCTAAAATGAAAGACAGAGCTATACAGTAGAACGGTACGAACGAGGCTGCTTATTTGAGAATCGTATCTTTAGTGCTAGAAGACAAAGAAAAAAAAAATCCAAATGATGAAGAAAAAAAAAAAAGAATTTCGACCTGTAGACTGTTTTGTAGCCAGGTACTAGGTAAATATTATATTGTTGAATAGAATCACTTGTCACTGATTTAAATACAACAAGTAGAGTATTGAGTCTTAGGACCCGCGTCACCATAGGACGCAGATGCGAAATTTCCATAGAAAATATTTCTATGTGAATATGACGTTATTTTTTTTTTTGAGTTGTTGAGGGCTGTTGCGTCCTTTACGGCCTGAGAGAGGTCGGGTACTATAGACACCGGCCACGAAGGAAGAAGGGGAGCCCTCTGGGAGGGCTCGGGGAAAAACGCACGCCCTAAGAGTGTCTCCTAGCTAAATAGCTAATAATATTTTGGATACAGCCTTGAATGTTTTTGGTTTTTTTTTTTTTTTTTATATTAACAACCGCGAGCTCTAAAATATCCATGCCTTTTGTTAAACACCATGCATTATAATAAATACCACAGGCGATTTATT
Organism: Melitaea cinxia; assembly: GCF_905220565.1. NCBI lineage: Eukaryota > Metazoa > Arthropoda > Insecta > Lepidoptera > Nymphalidae > Melitaea > Melitaea cinxia. The sequence continues at coordinate 11,682,195 of NC_059401.1, forward strand.
ATTCGAACAACAAACGACAGTACTCACAAGCACACTATTTTTTAAATAAATTTTTTTTACGCCCGCATGACTTTGTGAGTAAGGTGGTGAATGTGTGACGAGAGCGTTACGAAAAGTGTGATCGGGCGAGGTGAACGGAAGTTCATATATGGAGGATAAAAGTTAGTGAAGATGTCTAATCGTGGCTCTCGTTGCTTGAGTATCTTTTGATTAAATATTATTATATCAGTCGTTTATATTTATTGTAAAAATGGATTTTCGTTCTTTGAAATTAAAGGCAATTTCTTTTAGTAATGGAAGGAGTAGTGAACTAAAAGGGTTGCAGCAACTTAATTTATGTATTCTATCTCTATACATACTAATTTTATAAAAATAAAAATAATATATTTAAAAAATAAAATAAATAGAAAAAAAACATATTTTTTTAAGAACACCATCAGTTACTGTAATTGATTGTACCCTAACAAGCACTTAATTTGAAAGCAGCCATAGCGAGGCCAAAGCGACTAATTGAAATTGCAATGTAGGGTAGGGTTTTTGTATCGTATTAGGCTACGAGACCGACGGTTTAAAGAAAGCTAACAATATGGATTAGGATAAAGGAATAATCATACTATGATTTTTTTGTAACAAATCATTTTCTTTTATTTCATAAAAATATTTGTTAAATATCAATAAAAAATAGATATCTTATAAATAACATTATATCACAAATTCTTCACAGCTTGTCAAATTCAAAAAGATTTCAATGCTATGAAAATTTTTAAAGAATGTAGATAATCACTATGAGAGCAAATATCCGCCACTAATATTAGACACTTGATTAATAATTTATAAAGTTTAATCTTTATTACTTTTCTATTCTGATAACTTTTGTACTTCTTCATAGCCCCATTCCTCATGAGAGCCATCACCCGTTCTTTTAACTCTTTTCTTGATAACGTCATTTGACACGGTTTTAAGGTCGTAAGCCCAGCCGATTTTAGCCATTGTATCAATGAATAACTTGGAAAAATTTAAAGAATATTCTCCAAGTTCTGCGGTCTTGTAGTCCCAAGGGAACGTATGGTGGTAATTGTGAAAGCCTTCTCCGAGTACCACTAACGAGACTGGCTTGGTTTCGACGGGATTGATATGTTTGTCGTACGGCTTGCTTCCCCACTTGTGAGCGGCGGAGTTAACCAACCATGTAACATTTAAGACGTACACGTATCGAAAGATGGCACACACGAAATATCCATTCCACAACGATTCTCCCCATAGTGTAGGAATATAAGATGGTAAGATGAAGCAAGCTAAGGGCATGAGGAGTAGGTAGTACCTGAAAAGAAATTATATTCCTAGCTAACTTCAGAGATTAAATAATAATAAAATTTACGTCTATATTGTTACAAACCAGCGCTTTTAATCAGTTTACTTTACTGAAGTGACGAGTATGATAAATGAGTATTATAAACATGTCTTAGTATATGAATTCAAAATAAAGCGGTGTGGTTACGGCAGTAAAGAATATAGCCACCTCCTCCCTTTCTGTGGGTGTGATAAGAGGCAACTAAGGGATAACACAGTTCTGCTACCACCTTGAAACTTATAAAGCCAACCGATGGCGGGACCAACTGCTGGCTTTGAAATACACAGGTCGAAGACGGCCAGCAGCGTCTTCGGTGCGACAACGCCAGTACTGCTGTCACCAACCCGCCTGCCCAGCGTGGTGACTATGGGCAACACACTTGAGTTCACGCCATTTTTGGTACGAATTTGTGGAGCCCTATGTCCAGCAGTGGACTGCGATAGGTTGAAGTGATGATATGAATTCAAATGCAAGTAAAACCCTATCTTACTTTTTTGGAGCAATTTTACTTCTAATCGACACCTCCAAGTATAAAACAAGTTTGACCACAAAAACAGAGCAATAAATATATTAGGTAAGTTACATCTATATTACACACTACTACACTATAGTAATTACTCACTTCTTCTGGAAACGAAGTACAGGATCTGCCCAAAGATCGCTCAAGTCGATAGTATGCCCTTTTGCCTTTATTTCCGGATGTTTCCTAACAAGTAGCCATCCGACGTGCGAGAAGAAGAAACCTCGTGTAGCGTTGTGAGGATCTGCGTCTGTTTCTGAATATTTGTGGTGCATTCGGTGGTCTCTAGCCCAGTCTAATACCGAGTCCTAAAATAATACAGAGTTATAAAATAATGGTTCAGGAATATGATAAAAAGAAAATTATAGTCGTTCCAAAAAAAAAAAAAAAAAACAAGTGAAAAATGAAACAAATAAATAGTTACAGCAATTCCTGGCGTAACTATTTATGGTATGGGAAAGAACCTTATTGAAAATAATCCACAAAATACACAATCGTCATAAAATTTTTACATGATGCTATACTTTGAGACATCAAGAGTCTGTAGCAAGTGAATACAAAAATTCTATAAGGTTTTTAGAGTTCGTCATCAAACCACGTTATTTCCTTGTTATACATTCTTGGTATATAATTTTGAGATGAAATACATAACTTAAGCTCGAAGCTTCGTAAAAATGGAGTATATGTACATAAAAAACATATAAAAAATAGCTTAAAAGTTTTGGAGTCAAACTTGGAGTCAACTTATCAAAAGGAAATCGAAATTTAAAACCATCTGGTGTTTACAAAGTGTTCCTTGAGATAAATTTTGGAATCTTCAACATGAATATATTTTCTTTGCAGATCACTTAAGAGACGCTCAAGGGAAAAATTCCTAAGGGATTCTTGTGAAACAAAACTGGTTTATTAGAATACGTAAATGATATAGCTAGTTGAAATAGATGACTAGCCCGTTGGCGTAGTTTGTAGTGGCCCTGCTTTTTGCTTCCAGGGTTGTGGGTTCGATTCCTACCCGAGTCTGGGTTTAATATTTGTATTTATATATGTGTATTAATTCTATGTATATTTATCCAAAAAAAAAATAGCTATAGAATCCGGCTGTTACCAATAACACAAGCAAGTTGCTTATCGTAGGAACAGACGACCGTGTGTGTACTCGTGTGTTATAAGATATTAAAAAAAAAACATAGACAGCTTTAATGTACGAAACTATGGTCACAAATTAATAATCAAAGTATCAAAGTTCACCCACACAAGTTATAATTTGTTATCAGATTACAACTTCTTACTCTTGTTGTAAAAAAAACTTTTTAAGTTAAACGGTTTTATGTTAAACATACATTGCAATGTTTAAGATAAATGTACTAAAAACCAAAAAATAATAAAATAGATACAGTCGTGGGAATTATAAACATATGCATAGACTAGACTAAAATAAAACCGTGGGGCACGTCAATTGTCTACAATCGTTGATTAAAATGTTTGTTTTGTAATGTTACACTATAATTAGGCAGTTGTTCAACCGACAAAGATGGACGTGTGATAAGTAGGGCTAGAATGTGGAAACAAGCTAGCAAGCTCGATTATAAACGAGTTTTAGGGTTTCATAGTGGTGAGCGAGTAGTACTTTTTAACCGACTTCCAAAAAAGGAGGAGGTTCTCAATTCGACTGTATTTTTTTTTTTTTTTTTTTTTTTTTTTTTTTTATGTATGTTACATCAGAACTTTTGCCCGTGTGGACCGATTTCGACAAATTTTGTTTTAATCGAAAGGTTTTGTGTGCCAATTGGTCCCATTTAAATTTATTTGAGATCTAACAACTACTTTTCGAGTTATATCTAATAATGCGTTTTTACTTGACGCTTTTTTCGTCGACCTACGTTGTATTATACCGCATAACTTTCTACTGGATGTACCGATTTTGATAATTCTTTTTTTTTGGAAAGGAGATATCCCTAGTTTGGTATCATGATAAGAAAACCAGGATCGGATGATGGGATCCCAGAGAAATCGAGGGAAACTCTTGAAAATCCGCAATAACTTTTTACTGAGTGTACCGATTTTGATAATTCTTTTTTTGTTGGAAAGAAGATATCCTTAGTTAAGTACCATGATAAGGAAACCAGGATCTGATGATGGGATCCCAGAGAAATCGAGGGAAACTCTTGAAAATCCGCTATAACTTTTTACTGGGTGTACCGATTTTAATAATTTTTAATTTAATCGAAAGCTGATGTTTGTCATGTGGTCACATATAAATTTTATTGAGATCTGATAACTACTTTTTGAGTAATCTTTGATAACGCGCAGTTACTTGACTATTTTGTCGTCGATCTACGTTGTATTACTCGTCGATGTAATTGAAGTCGGTTTTTTTTTCGTTTGCGAGCAAACACAATTATATCATATGTTTTGTCGATTAAAGACAAACTACGAGCAGTGAAACGATTCCTCGCCAGCCAGCAGTGTGAATATCCAACGATAAACTAGTTGAAACATCTCTTTTATTTACATGGAGTGTATAACTATTGGAATTTCCATGAGCAAGAAAATAGTAAGTAATTTCCTCACCGTCTGCGGGCCAACTGCCTATTTTAACGACGAATTAAACGATTCTTCTATCGCACTCTGCAGTCGATAATTTGTAGACAATTGACGTGCCTCACGGTTTTATTTTAGTCTAGTCTATGCATATGTTTATAATTCCCACGACTGTATCTATTTTATTATTTTTTGGTTTTTAGTACGTTTATCTTAAACATTGCAATGTATGTTTAACATAAAACCGTTTAACTTAAAAAGTTTTTTTACCTATTTTTATTTTCTAGTTTTTAGTTTTTATTTCGCATTCTGTTTAATTCATTTAGTGCTTCATTATTGCAAGGCCCATCTTAAATATTGAGGTTGTATAGTGCACTGTATTCTTCTTGTCAAGCCCTTTTATTTGATACCCATATTGGTGGGATTGATAAAAAATTGTTATCAGACATTTGGTAGCGGCGGCCAGCTTAGATTTCAATTTTGCATAGTAAATTGTATTCTACTTGTTGAGACCTTTCATTTGATACCCATGTTGATGGGATTGATAAAACCTAAGTTATCCGCCATTTTGTAGAGGCCGCCATCTTGGATTTTAATTTTATATAGTACATTGATTATACTGGTTGAGCACTTTCGTTTGATACCCATATTGATGGGATCGATAAAACCTACGTTATCCGCCATTTTGTAGCGGCCGCCATCTTGTATTTCAATTTTTTATAGTATATTGTATTCTGCTTGTTGAGCCCTTTCATTTGATACCCATATTGATGGGATTGATAAAAACCTACGTTATCCGCCATTTTGTAGCGGCCGCCATCTTGGATTTCAATTTTTTATAGTATATTGTATTCTGCTTGTTGAGCCCTTTCATTTGATACCCATATTGATGGGATTAATAAAACATAAATTATCCGCCATTTTGTAGCGGCGGCCGTCTTGAATTTATAATGATAATGAATAAACATAATTGTATTGTCACCAAAATCCAAAGTGTATACAAAATTTCAGATATAATCGGTTGACAGGAAGAGGGTGAAATTTGAATTACTAAATTTGACCCAAGAAGAATAAATAATAAAAAATAAAACAAACGGGGTGAGCTAAATAAAACCGTTTAAAAATATGTTAAGCATATGTACGTATATACCTATATCTTTTAGTAGCTACAAACTGTACTTGCAAAAAAAGTTTACAGTCAAACGCCATAAAGGTAGAAACAAGTTGGTCGTTTTCTGAAATTTTCTCTTTTTGTGAGCAATTTTCTTAATTTGTCATTCCATAAGAACTTTCTGCAAGTATTAGAAAACTTATACAAAAAATGTAACCGAATTAATACAGCCGTTTTCGTGTTTTGCGTCTAGTAACCCATATAGAAATTCCTTTTTTTATTTCAAATTCAAACCAATTAATATTTATACAGATTATATAATCATTACTATATCATTATAATACATTACTTATCTATACAAATAACTAAAATTGGAGTGCGTTTGTAATATTAAAATAACAGCTTTTTACTAAATGCATTACACAACATAACATTACACACATACATTTAACATTTAACAGGTACAACATTAGGTACATTTAACAAAATAACATTTTTTACAATTATTGTCTGTCTGTCTGTTTGTTCCAGCTTATCTCTGAAACGACTTACTGATTTTGACGGGACTTTCACTGGCAGATAGCTGATGTAGTAAGGAGTAACTTGGCCTACTTTTATTTTAGAAATTTATTTATTTTATAACTCTGCCTGTAACTCGATATGAGGCAAATTATCTCTTTCATAATTGTAAATGAATCTAGTACCAAAAAAAGCGTACAAATGTACTTGATATAGTTTATACAATTTTAATTCTGTGTAAAGTCCTAAGTTTTAACTTATTAACGAAAATCATTATACATTTATTTCGTAAGTAAAGAAGTTAGTAAGTAAGTAAGTACTCTGCTTCTTAAAAAAATACCTTTAACAAATTAATGAATAAAACAAAGTTACACACTATTTTATGAATAAAACGACTACTATTTATTATTTATTCTAACTTAGTGACAGTTCCGAATATTTGAGATAATTATCTGAGAACTAAGGGTAGATAATTTTTTTCGTATATTTTCTTTTTAACCTGTTTGTCGAATGTTTTCATTCGCAGGTAGTGAAATTAAATTTGGATTTTTCAAAGTACATAACGTCCGGGGATCCTTAATATTTTGCTGACAAAGTCTATTACAATCTATTAGTAACTTATGTGAGTATATATTTTTATTTATACAGTGTCCGGTAATTAATGGACAGCCCCAGAGGTGCTTGTGAGGGGGCACGGGGCTGACTCAGAAAATAATAAAAAATAAATCTATCTGCAACGTTCTAGGATTTTTATCCAGGGCTATCCATTAATTACCGGACACCTGTATAAAGAGTAATAATCGCAGAGTAAACACCAGAAGGATTAAAAAAAATGTACCCCCAAGTTTCCGACTGAGTAAAGTAAACGTCTATTTCTTAAATAGTATTCGCACGGATACTAAAATTCCAGAAGTATAAGGGAATATAAAAACTTTAGTTTTGTTAACAATAACATAATTATGTAGATGATAAAGCTGTGTGGATAAAGTGACGCTGTATTTCATGCAAGATATTTATTCTTCGCTGCAGAATCTACATTCCGAACCGGTGGTCAAGTGAGCTTCACTTTATAAAAAAATATCAATTTTTAAATTTTAATTTGTAAAATAACAATTCAGAAGTGCTTTTACAAAATCAACTTTATCTTGTACAAAATCAACTTTATAAACCGCTGAAAGAAACATTTAGACTATTAAGTTAATGTAACAATTGTTTGAATGGAAGAGGAGTCAAAGGATATCAAAAGAGTTTAATTATTGAACCATTGACCATAAGTAAATAAATAATAACTTTTAGATAAAATATGACATTGGGATTGACATTCACCGGAAACGTTCGAGAATTCGCGTAATAATATTTATCGCGCTGCGATAAATCATTACCGTCGTGTTACCACGATGATCGCTTCTTACTCGGATACATGTAGTTACAACAAGTTATTCCATAAGAAAAGGTATCAGATATCGTTATAGGAAAAAATACAGTGAGTAAAATCGCATGACGCTGACGCTCAGTGACGCTGAAAGCGATGTATTACATGATGTGTTTATGTGAGATATACATAGTAATAGTCAATTTATATAAATATTTTATTTTATAAGGTTTTATTTAATTATAATTTGATTTATCCAACAGAGTATTTTAATTTTATTACGGTAATCGTTCTTAAGGAGTAAACTCCTGTGATGTCAGAGCTGATACGACACACAACCTTTTTTACCTTAACTTGTTAATAAAAATTAAATTTAGTTATATACATAGTTATATCGATTTGTATGACCAGTGTTAAAAAACACACACTTTACGTACACATTTTTTTAGCTGTAATTCAATATTTTAAATTATTTATTTACATTTTGTTAAAATTTGTTCCAAATTTCGAATTGGATATTTTCGGTCGTCTCCTGCCTCAATAAAAATTCCGTGGTTAAGCGTTCAACATTCCTTATGGAGGGTCAGGAAGGGAGGAGGGAACTTTTTTGATCAAAAATAATAAACACACACACATATACAGTTACACAAATACAAGCTCACGCAAGGCTAATTTTAACTTTAAAATGTAACAAAATTATATTTAGTGTATTGCTATTCTTTTACTCAATTTTAGTGCTTCAAATGTATGTAACTATAAAATTATGCAGCAACCGAGGAGCACACCACCTCATTTCCGCCTAGTATCACAGTGAGAAGGGAGTGGCTGGAAAACAGCGCTGCATAGAACCGTAGTTCTGTATTAGCTAAAACAGAGCTACTTCCTATTGCCCATTCACAACTAATAATAATAAAAAAATAATAATAACTAAATTTTAATACGTTTGATGTATGTTATATCTTATTTTAACCTGTATATATGTAGCATTAAATTATTTTTTAACAGACTTCCAAAAAAGGAGGAGGTTCTCAATTCGACTGTATTTATTTATTTATTTTTTTATGTATGTTACACCAGAACTTTTGATCGGGTAGACCGATTTCGACAAATTTTGTTTTAATCGAAAGGTGGTGTGTGCCAATTGGTCCCATTTAAATTTGTTTGAGATCTAACAACTACTTTTCGAGTTATATCTAATAGTGCGTTTTTACTTGACGCTTTTTTCGTCGACCTACGTTGTATTATACCGCATAACTTTCTACTGGATGTACCGATTTTGATAATTCCTTTTTTGTTAGAAAGGAGATATCCCTAGTTTAGTACCATGATAAGGAAACCAGGATCTGATGATGGGATCCCAAAGAAATCAAGGGAAACTTTTGAAAATCCGCAATAACTTTTTACTGGGTGTACCGATTTTAATAATTTTTAATTTAATCGAAAGCTGATGTTTGTCATGTGGTTACATATAAATTTTATTGAGATCTGATAACTACTTTTTGAGTAATCTTTGATAACGCGTAGTTACTTGATTATTTTTTCGTCGATCTACGTTGTATTACTCGTCGATGTAATTGAAGTCGGCTTTTTTTTCGTTTGCTAGCAAACACAATTATTTTATTATCACTAGATACCACTCACCTGAAAAGCTATAGTGTTAAATGCTGTCAGTAGTAAGCGTAATGGTAGTTTTGCTTTATATGACTTGTGAGCCCAAAGTCTATGAGCGCCAGCTGTGATTCCAAGTCCAGAACACAGGTAAATAAATACCGCTGCAAAATGAGGTTAAAGATTTTATTTCTCTAAAGTAACTTATATCTGCATATAATGTGTATGGATTAGCAGATATAAATAGCGGGTAAAAAAAAGCGGGTAAAAACACACACAATACACAAGCACAAACTGAGGTAGGGCACAGCAGGAAATTTCGTACTCAAAATCTGAAGCAGCTTGACTGAGGTAGTAACTCGACCTTACAGACTATGACAACTAATTAATACTGCTTTCAAGTAGTGTTTGTTCCTGTTGATGAGTAAAGTGACCAGAGCTCCTCGGGGGGATTGGGGATATGGTCGGCAACGTGCTTGCGATTCTTCTGGTTTTACAGGCGTCTATAAGCTACGGTAATCGCTTACCATCAGGTGACCCGGTTATTCGCCGACCTAGTTGTAGAAAAAAAAAGAAACGCCCAGACCACGACAAACATATGTATGGTCAACACGGTCACCGGTTCGATACCAGCGCCAGCACAACAGCTAGTAATGCGTCCTATGACCGCTGTGCTAATTCATCATCCTATAAATATAAACCTACGCAATAGCGAATCATTCAAAGAAGATATAAGAAAAAAATCACTTTACATGTTAAAATACATACAAAAAAAAAACAAGACAATATGATATAATAATATATACAGGGTTTCCCAGAATTGGTAGATAATACTGCACGTGCGTGTGCGGACAACACAAAAAAAAAACCATCTCAAACAGTTCGCGGTCTACGTCATTTTTGTAAAATTTTGAAAAATCCCAGTTTTTCTCACATTTGTGGGCACCACGTCTGCTATTTGAGACCTAGATCGGATTTTTATACTTCAAAGAGCTCCCTAATAATTCTGTTCCTAAATTATGTTTCAAAAAACTCAAATCCTTAAAATAGTAGTTTACAAGAAGTCACTAAACATAAATTTTATTTTTGATATTACTTAACTGCTAAGTTTGAGCACCTGTGGTGTAAAAAAACGTATAGGTTTGTGTTAGCCAACCACTTAAAAAAATAGCCTACTTCATAGGGTAACCTACCAAACAGTACCATATATATCTACTTTATATCGTAAATTTGTTGACCGATATGTAATAGATACAAATAAATAAAATTGGAGTGTCTGTTTGTAATTTTGAAATAACCGCTTTTTACTAAATTCATATATACGTATACACGGTACATATACCAAAATAACATTTTTTATAATTTTTGTCTGTCTGTCTGTGTGTTTGTTCCAGCTAATCTCATAGATGGCTGGACCGATTTTGATGGCACTTTTACTGGCAGATAGCTGATGTAATAAGGACTAACTTAGGCTACTTTTGTTTTAGTTTTTTTAATTTCGAACTAAACGATAACTATTTTGTTATATTCCACGCGGACGAAGTCGCGGTCACAGCTATTTTTAGTAAATCGTGAAGGATTAGTAGTAGAAGAGAGAGTAAAAATGATTCGCTGCCGGTTTGGATGAATCTTTTTTCACCGACTTCAAAAAAGGAGGAGGTTACTCAATTCGGTCTGAGGAAACTCAATATATATATATATATATATATATATATATATATATATTTATGTATGTTCGGGGATAACTTCATCGTTTATGAAAATATTTTGATAATTCTTTTTTGTTGGCAAGGAGATATCCCTGGTGTGATCCCAGAGAAATCGAAGGAAACTCTCAAAAATCCGCATAACTTTTTACTGGGTGTACCGATTTTGATGATTTTCAACTTAATCGAAAGCCAATGTTTATCATGTGGTCATATTTCATCGAGATCTGACAACTACTTTTTGAGTAATCTTTGATAACGCGTAGTTACTTGACTATTTTTTCGTCGATCTACGTTGCATTACTCGTCGATGTAATTGAAGTCGGTTTTTTTTAGTTTCCGTGTAGTAATAATGAATAAACGCAAAATAAAAATAAAAAATAACGATAAATTAAAAATTGGTACAAAATACACGATTACAAGATTGAGAGTAATTGCTTCTCAAAAACTGATAGGCACTCCAATAAATCGTGTTTTTTTTTTTAAAATCATACTTAAATACGAATTACATATTTATAAAATATGAATAATATTTTTTTACGGACAATAATAAAAAATATAAATAAATATAAAAAATCAAAAATAAAAAATAATTAAAAAATAATAATGATAAAATATGAATAATATTTTTCGATTTTACCGACATAATAATAAAAAATAAGAACTGCCTATTTAAATAAAAAATAAAGAGTGCAATTAGAAAAAAAGAAAAAAATAATTGATCAGGGACTTGGATTTGAACCATGATATTCTCGGCTGATCCCGACTGGCCGATTTCCCACCGAGCTATTGTAACTAAAGTAATGAATGCGAAATTTACCTTCGTATTCTAACGATATTTTTTCACTCCCTAAAAACATGGATAAAACGACATTTTTCAAAAATGAATCCTAGTTAGATGGATTTATCTCCCCCGAAACCTCCTATATACCGTAGTGGCACCAATGACCGACAAGAACCAATAACCGACACTTTATATTTTGATTCAATAAAATAAGAGTAGGAAAACGATTTCTTAATATAGCAAAACTGTACCATAGATAGCACACTTTTGATTGGCTCCCAGTGACTTTTGAGCGATATCCGTCTTTTTTTTTGAAAATGACGGTGTGACAACTGATTGCGCCTGGAGTACCGGTGAAAATTACAACATTTCTTAGTGAAATCCTTAAGGAAGTGAGTACATTTTTTTTATTAATTATACTAATGTAGTCTAACATATTTGGATTTTATGTTTTTCACGGGTTATTATAAGAATTACACGATCGATTTTTGTTCTAACGAAAGTTTAAGGTTATTTTGATATTAGTATAATGTTGGTGTCGATCACTGGTTTTCATAAACTGACTTTTACCAATAATCGACACGGGTCGATAATAATTTTTTGAAAACATTTTTCATTTGACAAGCGAATATAGTTCTTCTTACTTTGCGTATTTGGTAGATATTTGAAGTAAACTAAACAAAGTCGAGAGACCAGTAATCGACAAGTGTCGATTATTGGGAAATAATGTGTCGATGACTGGTTCTTACAGATGGTTCCGAGGAAAAATTATAGTCCCAACCAGTTAGAAAAAACCTTAGAAGCTGTAAAAAAATGGCGAAAAGATTGCAGTCGCATACCATTTTTGTCGCGAACTTGTGGAGGCATATGCCTAGCAGTAGACTGCAATAGGCTGAAATGATGATGATGAAACTTTTTGATAATTGTTTCTTAATTATATTGACCCTTTTTATTATAATTTACATAAGTCTGCAAGTGTGTAATCTGTGTATTTTTATGATTAATACACTTCAGAAAGAATAATTGTGTTTGCAGGCAAACGAAGAAAAGCCGACTTCAATTATATCGACGAGTAATACAACGTAGGTAGACGAAAAATTAGTCAAGTAAATACGCATTATCAAAGATTACTCAAAAAGTTGTAATCAGATCTCGATGAAATTTAAATGTGACCACATGATAAACATCGGCTTTCGATTAAATTAAAAATCATTAAAATCGGTACACCCAGTAAAAATTATGCGGATTTTCGAGAGTTTCCCTCGATTTTTCTGGGATCCCATCATCAGATCCTGCTTTCCTTATAATGGCACCAAACTAGGGATATCTCCTTTCCAACAAAAAAAAAAAGAATTATCAAAATCGGTTCATAAACGACGGAGTTATGCCCGAACATACATAAAAAATAAATAAATGTACGGTCGAATTGAGTAACCTCCTCCTTTTTTTGAAGTCGGTTAAAAATATGGAAATTATACTATGGACAATAAATGAATACTTATTAAACTGTTAATTTTATTTTAACGACCCACTAAGGAGGCCGCGATTTGGCAGATACACATTATAGGTAATAGTCGATAACTGGGAGTCTGTAATTGGTAACTGTCGATTACTGGGGTGTCGATTACTGGAGATTCGGTGTCGATGATTGGAGATTTATACACTTTTTCCATTTTTAGGATTTTTTTCTAATCCGAATATAGTTAGTAAAAATATTACATCCTGTTCTTATATCAAGAATATACCTTACCATACTCAATCGTTACTTTTGGTTTAAAGATGACTAAATGACCTTTAATTTTATAAAGAAGCCCACTATCTCCTTAAAGTGTCGACGATTGGTGCCACTACGTTACTAAATTTTATGAAAATCGTAGGAGCTGTTTCCGAGATTCAGATTCTATATATATATACAAGAATTGCTCGTTTAATAGTATAAGATAAGATACTAATACGCCTGCCCAGCGTGGTGACTATGGACAACACACATGAGTTCGTGCCAGTTTTGGCGCGAACTTGAGCGAGCCTATGTCCAGCAGAGGATTGCGATAGGCTGAAGTGATGATTATCCACTAATTCTGGGAAACCCTGAATGCAAAGTACAAAGTAACTAATTTGCTTACCGAATATACGCGTAGCCCACATGGCTTTAGTTAAAAAAAGATAGGCGCCGTATACTCCTCCGATATGAAGTAAGGCGAATATTATTACGTTCCTCCAAACAATTTCCCATTTTCGCTTTTCGGCCGAGGGCGGGACAATCGGGGTGTCGTCATCTTTGTTCAAATCCGACTCGTGAAGAACCCATGATTCGGACGTTTGTTGCCCTTGTGGTGGCATTTTGATCTTAAAACAAACAAAAACTGGTTATTTTAATAAATTATTTTAGTTTCATTTGACTTATGGTTTTTTATCTCCCGACATAATGTTGATTGATGAGCTGTTAAATACCTACTCAATATTTAGAAACTTTAGTAATTTTTTCAATACTTAAGTTTATAAACTTAAAACGTAACAGGTAAAACGTAAATATAATTAAAAATAGAGTATTATTCTACTTATTTATCACCAGTGGTAGCTTAGTTAAAAATTACAAAAAAAACCATAGAAATCTGTAAATATTGTTTCGTGACAGTTATAATAAAATTATTTAAATCTTTGTTACTGTGTGCAATAAAGTTATTTATTATTATAAATATAATCAAAATATTCATTAAACAATTTCTCATTTTTTAACCGACTTACAAAAAAGGTGGAGGTTCTCAATTTGACTGTATTTTTTTTTATGTATGTTACATCAGAACTTTTGACCGTGTGGACCGATTTCGACAAATTTTCTTTTAATCGAAAGGTGGTATGTGCCAATTGGTCCCATTTAAATTTATTTGAGATCTAACAACTACTTTTCGAGTTATATCTAATAATGCGTTTTTACTTGACGCTTTTTTCGTCGACCTACGTTGTATTATACTGCATAACTTTCTACTGGATGTACCAATTTTGATTATTCTTTTTTTATTGGAAAGAAGATATCCTTAGTTTAGTACCATGATAAGGAAACTAGGATCTGATGATGGAATCCCAGAGAAATCGAGGGAAACTCTTAAAAATCCGCAATAACTTTTTACTGGGTGTACCGATTTTAATAATTTTTAATTTAATCGAAAGCTGATGTTTGTCAGTGGTCACATATAAATTTTATTGAGATCTGATAACTAATTTTTGAGTAATCTTTGATAACGCGTAGTTACTTGACTATTTTTTCGTCGATCTACGTTGTATTACTCGTCGATGTAATTGAAGTCGGTTTTTTTTCGTTTGTGAGCAAACACAATTATATAAGTCTCTTATCGAATGATCATAACAATAAGATCTATAATAATATAAAAGGCGAGGTAAAAGCTATCAAGTTCTGTGTTCCAGGCGACATCAAACCTTTCTATTTGGCAATACCTAAAATAATAGTAGATATGTGTATTAAAAAAAATCAATATTCTATTTAATACATTATTTTTTAAATAATTTTGTATAAAACCTCAATTTATTTTCTTTTTATAGCCCACTTAATGTATACAGAGTCGGCTCGTTATTATTCTGGTTCAGGTAGGGCAAGGATTAGTTATTTTTATAGAAAGCTATTGCCATTCGACCTTGGCGAACCTCGAGGGTACCCTTTTGAATATTTAACAATAGCCACTAACGAAACAAAAATGAATTTATTTCCGATTTTTATTCAACAACTTGTTGCCAGTCATAGTCGATTTATTAATACACTCCTGACAACGTAAGTGAGTAAGTAAGTATTCCTTATTGAACACTTAGAAAAGATTGACACAAGTAAAAAAAAGCGAGTGAATCTTATCTACAAACAATTAGCGAGCGGTCTTATCGCTAAATAGCGATCTCTACCATAACTATTTTTCTTGCTGCTTGTTATATTAATAGCTTATATAATTTTATACATTCATTACATAGTATAAAACAAAGTTGCATCCCGATGCTATCCCAATATGCTTAGATCTTTAAAAGTACGCAATGGATTTTGATGCGGTCTTCTTTAGTAAATAGAGTGATTCCAGAGGAAGGATTTATATATGGATATATGTACTTGTGGTCGCCAGAGGTCGAAATTGGCGTGGTAGTGTGTGTAAAGTTTTTTTATTGATTTAATGTACTTTACATTTAAAAAAAATATGAGCATTCTGCACTCCATCTCTATATAAACTATAAATTATATATAATGAAATAGTAGGAAAGTCAAAACTGTACATTGAATATTTTTTTTAAAGAATACTTGGGGTGTGATCTACAGTCGATACCGAAGCCAAAAATATAGTTTTTACAATTTTTGTCTGTTTGTCTGTATGTATGTCCGGGATAAACTTAAAAAGTACTGCATGGATTTACTTCAAATTTGGCACGAATATTATTAAGAAGTCGGGTCAACATATAGGCTATATATTATCACGCTATCACCTACGGGGAACGAGCAGTGGACCTTTATTTCTTCAATGCACTCTGTAACAACGTGTAATCTAACGACGCATATTTGAATGATGTTGTTATTATGTTAATAACCATGATATAAGCTAGCTTCACACTATAAATAAAGACATTCAGTAGTATATTTAGTAAAAGCATTGTGACATGCGCGAAGCCGGGGCGGGTCGCTAGTAAACTATAAGCATGTTAAATTTCATTCTTCTCCCTCCGCGTAATATTCGTAAAAAGTGGTAAAAAGTGTTTGCTTCACGTATTAATATATAGATGATACTTGGTTAATATAGTAGAGGAACACTGATAGCTTTTGCAACTGAGCGAAGCCGGGCGGGGTGGCTAGTAAATAATAAAGAAAAAGTGGCGTCATTAAAGATTCCTACTAACCTAAACAGTGTGACAACTGAAAAACAAAATGCCCTCTTAGCAATCAATACTTTAGGGGCTGATCTTCCACTTGCCGATATATACATATATATATATATATATATATATATATATATATATATATATATATATATATATATATATATATGTCACTTATTCCTATCAGCTCTATCAGCCCTGGTTCGAGGAGTTGGTGTTCGGCTGAACTGGTTTTCCAGGATGGTCAACCCTAAGGAATTTATACACCGTATTTATTGTATTATGATTGTACATACTTTGAAGGTTCAGTTAAATTTTAGTCTTACTTCTTAACTCTGTATGGTGCAAGTAAATTATTAGTTCGTTTTAATGATGAAAAATTCTTAAAATTTTTAAACAACAGTAGCTATTCGATTACAAATTCAATTTATTTTTAATAGTGTCATTGTAATTAGCGGGTCGTTGAATAAGTATATTAATTACTAATTTCTATTTAATTACGTTTCTTAATTTATGTTTTAACAAATAATAATAGGTATAAGATAAGTTAATTTATAAAAGTAGGTACTATACAACCTGCGCTGCTTTAATTGCTCTTACGTAAATTATTACATATATATTTCGCAGCGAGATATCATAATTATACCTAGATGTATACAAACAAACTTATTCCACAAGCTTTGCTACTTATAAATAGATAATAAATAAATTCTTTATTTCATCCAAACATTTACAGGTTTCTTCAGTGTACAGATATTAGAAAAATGTGTATTACAGTTAATATATATTCATAAACATTTTTGAATATCATATCAAAAATGTTTAGAATTCCTAATGTGTGGGTAACACAAAAATAAAATCGTACATATATTCGTAAGTTAGATGTAGGTAATACGATAATAGTACATTTTACTATTAGGATTGATTGACGCCGCGTTGGCGCAACGGTTACAGCCATAGATTGTATCTGTTGCGCTGGCGGTTGCGGGTTCGATCCCCGCACATGAAAAACATTTGTATTGGCCATACAGGTGTTTGCCGTGGTCTGGGTGTTTGTGCAGTCCTAGTGGGTCTCCCCACCGTGCCTCGGAGAGCACGTTAAGCTGTCGGTCCTGGTTGTTATCATGTACACCTGATAGCGATCGTTACTCATAGTAGGGAATATATCCGCCAACCCGCATTGGAGCAGCGTGGTGGATTAAGCTCTGATCCTTCTCCTACGTGGGGAAATAGGCCTATGCCCAGTAGTGGGATATTACAGGCTGAGGCGTTATTAGTATTGATAGACTATAAAATTTCTATGTTAAAATTTTTATTTTAAGTGTAATACTAGTTTACTTAGTATTGTAATATAGTTGTTTGTTTATTTTAATAATTATTATTATGAAACTTCTTGGGGGGAAAAGATGCAATATACCTTTTAGTAAAATAGAGAGGCAATGCTTAAAGAAATATTCAGGAAAACCATTTCGACGCTACGTAAATCGATATTTCACAGTTTTGGTAGAAAAATACGAAACTCGATTCTAATTATATTGTACGTATTTGCACTAATTTTTAACTATAAAATAATGTACGTCACTGTTATCGACTTCATGATTATTTATACTTTTATGTTTTATAATAAGATATTTAAAGAATAATTGTGTTGACTAAAATAACTGTTTATTAAACGTCTGCTTTGTACGTCCTAATGTTGGCTGGTAGAGAATGCTTTTAGCACTAAACCCGCCTTTTGTACAGTTCTTTAATGTATTGTGCAATAATTATAATTCTATAAATAAATAAATAAATAAAATATGTTAAGTAAAAACGAGTTTCGCGTCTCTATTATGTAATCACCTTTATTCTTCAGAGGCCTGTTAAAACGTTGCCGACTTCGGTTAACGTTTGATTACGGCAATATATTTAATATTTAATTCTTACCAAAATACCGATTTGAGGTACGAGTATTTCTCACGTCTCTTCAGACATTTTTGAATTGAAAATTATCGATTGGTGGCAAAATGTATTTTACTTTCGATTTTCGTTTATAGTTTGTTTAAATATGAAAAAAATTAAATTAGAATATGTTTATGACACAACAGGAGGTAAGTTTCGAAATTTGTTATTTTCAAATTTAACTTTTTTCTATAATTTTTTTAGATGATTTTAAAGAGGATTCAGGATTTTTCAACAAGTCTTATAGAATGTTTTTTCTAAAAAAATATTCTAAGTTCATATTAAGAAATTATCCTATATTATAAACGAATTTAATTTTAAATGTTGTCATGGGTGGAATTATGAAAAAGTGACCTTAAATAGTTATGAAATTTACCACTTGAAATGTGTATCTGGAAATGTCACATACCTGAGTTAAGAACTCTTCATAGGTGAAAGTTAAAAAAAAAAATAGCAATTCAATTCAATAAATTCATGAGCAGATCATTCATAATTAAATGTGAATAAACGACATTCGTTTAAAATTCACAATACTCCTAGAAATATATCGTCTTTGTATAATTAATACGTGTTACGTGTAAACAAACTAGGATTAGTGTTTACATGAACAAAATACATTGCGTTAACTCTTTACATTAAGGGGCAGTTTCACAAGTTATGTGTATTCAGCCTGTAACATCCCACTGATGGGCATAGGCCTCTTTCTCCATGTAGGAGAAGGATCAGCGCTTAATCCACCATACTGCTCCAATGCGGGTTGGCGGATATATTCTCTACCATGAGTCGTTATCAGGTATTTATGATAACAATTGGGACCGGCGGCTTAACGTGCTCTTTGAGGCATGGTGGACTGGACTCACAAGGACAGATATCCAAACAGGAAAGAAATATTTGTACAAATCAAATATAGATCCCGAGCGGGAATCGAACACGCAAACAGTCGGTGTTTTTGGCCTAGCGCTACTACACCAGAGCGGTTGTTGCGTTGAGCGTCCTTAACATCAAGTGGTACAATACGTCACTAGGACGTGTTTCTCCTTAATTAGTTAACTACAAGATTAAAATTCAGATTGGCGAATAGACATGTCTCCTAAATATGGTGTAATTCTATGGTAACTAAGAATATTAAAATAAATTAAAAATAGCGTTATCCGAAACCGATGAAACAGGCCCTTATTCTTATGCGAAACTGCTGATGACACTCGATTTAAATAACAAAATTACATCAAATTGTATACATTCATTGTTGTCTCTTCAATTACCATATTACTGTCCCATAATAGACGTTAAACATGCTAGTTGTTTGTATACAATTTTATTTAAAACACGAATTACTTAAAAAATAAGTACATTGATTGACGTCAAATCGTAAGTAAATAATATATTTACCAGCTGACATTGGTGCTGTTTCCTATTTGACTAATTATAAGTTAAAAAAAGAACTTATTTTAGCTAACCCATCGTGTATATTCGGATTTCAAAACTCAATGCGTATTGCATAGAGGTGTACATTACGGGTATTTAAGGAAAGCTGTTATAAGGAAAGGTAAACTTAAAGTGGGATAAACACAATATACTTTGAAAGGAACTACTTATTACTAAGCGTTATTATGTCTGTGAATTACCGAATTGTAAAACATAAGATCTTGAAACATTGACGGGGAAATTTTTAAAACGTTTCCTAAAATGCTTCAGGTGTCTAATATAAAATATTAACAAAATCAGACAACTTACTACTGAATAATATATGTAGGTAGTTAGGTACACATTTTTACTTTTTTTTTTTGTATCTTTGCCCTCTCAATAGAACTATATTGAATTTCTGAATACAAATTATTTTGTAAAAAAAGCTAGTAGTTTAAATTTATCATGTTTAATGTGATACAGATAGACAAAAAACACATAAAAATTCCAAAAAGTGAGATAATACATCAAAAAACTTTATTAACTGATGCTTTTACACATGCACTATCACGTCATACTGACCAAAGATGGACTGTTAAGACCATACTATGGAAGAAATAAACTCAACAACACATTTTTATACAGATTTTCACGCCAAAATAGCATAGTCATATCTAACTTTACTGATTAAATGTTACAAAAAACTCTTTTATATGCACAACACATGTGCAGAATTATAAGTGAAACGAAACATTAATCAGATGTTTTTAGAATCTTTAGTCGTCATTCATGGATTAAGTATAGATTAGGCGTTAACCCTTCTTCTATATCCAGAAGAGTTACATACTACGCTATTGTTTACTATGTATTTGTATTGTATGTATTTTGAATATACACCACATATATCTTCTTCTACTGTACTGTGTGTACTGTGTGACTACGGTACTAAAGCCACCCCCTCTCTTCCCGTAGGTGTCGTAAGAGGCGATTAAGGGATAACACAGTTCCGCTACCACCTTGGAACTTAAAAAGCCGACTGGTGGCGGGATAACCACCCAACTGCTGGCTTTGAAATACACAGGCCGAAGACGGGCAGCAGCGTCTTCGGTGCGACAAAGCCAGTGCTGCGGTCACTAACCCGCACGCCCAGCGTGGTGACTATGGGCAAAACACACGAGTTCACGTTATTTTAAACACTTGTGGAGGCCTATGTCCAGCAGTGGACTGTATAGGCTGTAATGATATCTTCTTCTAAATCCTAACCAAATTTTGCGTAGAAGAAATTGCTTTTGAGCGATAAGACATTGAGCATTTTTCTTTTACCGTTTTAATTTTGTACTAGGTATAATATTCTGTTGGTAGGGTTCACTTATCACTTCGTCAGTGTCCACGTCTAAGCTCTGTATGTTAATACAAGTAGGAGGCAGTGCTCGAAGACTTTTGTCTTCAAGTCTTGCGGTATCTTTGCAGTGAAGACTCGACAATGCCTGTCAAACGGCGTCCAACCCAACCGGATTCTCCTATTCCGGCTTCCTTCTTGAAGTTGTTGCAGCCTAGTTGGGTGGTATGGCCTAGGTAGACATAATCTTAAACAACTTCGAGAAGAAAGTATGTTTTAATTCAAAATTAGTAATGCATGAAATACAGCGTCGCTAACTACATCTTTATCAATTATGTAATCCTGCACCGTATACGCTTTATTTTTAATTTATTTTTAACAAACACTTTAAATTTATATTAAAATAATAGCAATTTTTTTTCTGTGGGGTTTTATTATACTTTAGGATACTGTACTAATACGATAATATACCCAGAAAGGAGACGTTTATTTTCCGCAGTCGGAAACTTGGAGTTATAATTTTGATATTCCTTCTCGTGTTTTCACTGCGATTATTCTATTTATATCAAAACAATCATTATTGTTGTGAATATACATAATATTGCTTTAAATATATTGCAACGCAATTGTAATATGTGCACCTTATGAAAAACATCCTGTAGGGAGACTCAAATCCCAGTATCGTAAATGGCCCCACTATCGTAATTACCCCACACTGATAGACCGTAAAACATAACACTATGAAAATAGCGTAAAATATATTAAGCATGCAGTTGTAACGTCTGTCAGTTACGGTACTTTCCTAACTGCGAGTGCTGCGGAGAGGGCTAACATTTGGATCCAAATTTATCGCATCATTTATCTATAACATAGAAATAAATAAAATTGAAGTGTCTATTTGTAATATTAAAATAACCGCTTTTTACTAAATACATATGGATGTATGTGTATACACACGGTACATATAACAAAATAACATTTTTTACCATTTTTGTCTGTCTGTTTGTCTGTTTGTTCCGGCTAATCTCTGAAAGGACTGGACCGATTTTGATGGGACTTTCAATGGCAGATAGTTGATGTAATAAGGAGTAACTTAGGCTACTTTTATTTTAAAATTTTATTTATTTTATAACTCAGCGAATTGAAAAATAACTTATTTGCTATATTCCACGCGGATGAAGTCGCGGGTACAGCTTGTATATAATAAAAAAAGAAAAAGCTTACAAAAACCTACAATCGACCTTTATGGAACGCCCATTTTTAGCACAGATCCAGAAAACTTCGTTCCGTTTATTGATATATATTGAATTCTATTCAATATATATGACGCAATGATATAAAGAGCTTTACCATTAAAGCCGTAATACTCAAGTTTAGTTAATAGAATCCGATTGTCGACGCAATCAACAACTTAATAAGTCACAAAATACACCAATAGCATTTTTGTGACTTCTCCCAAGCATCATATGCCCGACTAGAAAAAAAGTCAGGCTCAACCAGATCATGTATCTGGACCGGATCAGGATAGAATGAGGCATGTCACATCCGGCAAGCTCTATCAGGACCAGGTCTGGTCCAGACAAGGATAGCCTGATGTAAAGTATTATCAAGTATGGTAAGCCATACTGGATCAGGACCCGGTCCGGTCCAGATCATGATAGCCTGATGTAAAATATAATAAAGTATGGGATGTTCGCGTAATTTCTTTCAGGATAGCCTAAAAAAAAAACACGCGAACTGAGCCTGAATCGCGCTATCGATGTTTTTAAGCGCACTTAGTATATATACAGTTATTAGGACAGTCTAGAAAGGAGTCTATTTCTACATAGTGGAGCAGTCGTAAGTAGTAGAAAGTAGATAATTAGTAGTTAATGAATAGAAGTTAATAAATAAAATTTAATTAACAATAATAATTAATTAATAATATAAAAATAAATAAAAATAATTGATATTTAAAGAAAAAAAAAACAAAAATAAATAATACATTGGAAAAAATAAACGGAAATATAATAATAATTATGCTAAGTAACATATTTCACTTTTTTTTATTAAAATTTTTTTTTCAAGAATATACATTAATGTTTTTTAAAAGGACTAGACCGGGCATACTTGACCCGGACCATATAAGGTATGTAACGCAGATGATTGATCTGGACCTGATCAGGAAATCTCATCTCATCCTGATCAGACCCAGATAAATGTTCTGCGTTACATACCTTATCCGGTCCAGATCGGGCATGCCCGGTCCGGTCCTGCTAAGGAACACGAAAAAATTTCTACTCGGGTATATGCTCGTGAAGTACAACTCTAGCATCTGTCGTAGAGTGACCACTAGTGAAACCATATTGTTCACTGTGAAAAATGCCGTTAACTTTAAAATGGAAAAGAAGTTGATTTAATATAAGTTTTTCGAAAGTTTTACTTAGGGACGGCAGGATGAATTGAGTCTATAATTACTGGAAACACTTCAACGTTCCTTTTAAAAAGGTGTTATAAAATACCTTTGCTATATTTTAACAAATCTGGAAAAGAACCCACATTAACAGTATTGTTAAAAATTAAAGCTAAGCATGGAGCGAGAACATCAATGATAGTACTAATTAATTTAACTGAAATGCCCTACAGATCATATGTCTTTTTTTCAATATTAAGACTTAAATACTTTTAAAATATCTACTGAATCAATATACGAAAATGAAAAATCTACATTAAATTTGCTAACGCTATTTTTAAGACGTTGAGTAGGTTTAATTGAAGATAACTTCAGTCGAGAAGTAAAATCAATTGGTATTTTATCAAAAAAGGCTTCAAAAACGTTTGCGAACTTGCCATCTGAGTTTACAATAGCATTATTTATATTTAATTCAAAACAATGGTATAGTTTGCTTATTACGTTTCCCACAGATATTATTAATTATATTCCATGTGTACTTAATTTAAGATTTAATAACTTGGTTGTTAAACATGACTTTAGTTTTGTCCAAGTTCACACCGAGACCGACTCGTCGGGAGGACTCGTTTTGGCCGCCCAGCATTTGTCCTAACTCATCCAACGTCTCCGCATAGATGACGATATCGTCGGCGAATCGAAGGTGCGAGATGTATTCGGCGTCGACGTTGATGCCTCGTCCCCCCCAATCCAACGTTTCGGCGACATTGCATCCCCCTATCTTACCTCGCAATGAAGGAAAATGGTTTTCGTACGCTGGTCTTGTTTCTCGTTCGCTGGTCTTAAATATGGACGGTCATAGTCGTCGCATCGTGAATAAACCTCAATACCTCGATATATTTGATTGACGTGTTGACGCAATGGTCAATGCACTGGTTTGGCTGTTGCGCCGACGGTTGCAGGTTCGATCCCCGCACATGGTAAATATTTGTATTGGCCATTGGAAAATATTTATTTGCTGTGTTCTGGGCGCTTGTGTTTGTGTATTGTGTGTGTTTCCAGACTCCCGACACAGGAGATAATCCTAGTGGGGGCCGTTGAGTTTGAGGCGTTTATTATTATTATTATATTTCCTGCCAATATGACATCTCTACAGAGAATCCAGGACAGCCCCGGCCTCGTCCTCGTCAGTTAGGAATTACTACATAAAAATGTCAATTTCTACGGAGTATGGCTATAATTTTTTTTTAATTTAGTGTATCTAAAAGAAAAATACATCAACATATTCACGAAAAAATAGCGTTACTTAGTTCGTCGGGTGAGCTAATGAAGATATAAAAAAAAAAACACCAAGTGTTCACTACAAGATATTATATGTTTTTGAACTTGAGTAAATGATGAATAAACATATTTTATTAGCGATTGAACATTTTAACAAGATACATAAATAAATATATAGGTTACTCTACTTCGAGGGATCTTAATATAAGTTTAACCTAACAGGTAAGTTAGTGCAGACTAAGTAGGTAGATGCATAAGGTGTATGAAGCAGCACTATATACTATTGAATAAATTAAACGGTACAACTTTTCCTGACATTTTAATTATCTGTAAAATGACATATATCAGACAGTCTACTAGAGGTACTGCTTCTATCTCCATTCATATTTGTAACACGTCATTGACATATCATTATTGATAAACCTTTTCGCGCAATTTATCATTTATACTTTATATAGATTCTTACATATTATTTATATATATACTATATATTTTTGGAACGAAGTTTCTTACGACAGGCATGACATTTGGCTGGGCGACCGAACTAAAAAAATGTGATAATAATAATAATAATAAATAACTTTATTGCACACAGTAACATATAACAATTACATAAGTATAAAGCTTAAAGGGAGAAAAAAAATAATTACGTCGCATGCGACGGGCGGTCTCTTCCAGACAACCCACCAGAAAGGAGCTTGTTGAATTTAAGGGCTTGTGCAGCTTAAAAATATAATATAATCTATAACTATATAATATATACAATCCATATATTATACATATATGCACACATGCGCAATACTCACAGTATTAAAAAGTATAAATAGGTAAAAAATAATTAAATATATAATATAATAAATAAATAAATAATAATAATAATAATAAATGCTTAGTTGGGAACAACTATAAGTCGTTTTGGGAAAATAATAGCGAATGTATGCGTGTAAGAAATTAAGTCTTAGTTTTGTAAAAGTTCTTAACTCGATTTTTAAAGACAGATATAGTAGGGGATTGACGGATTTTAGGGGATTCCACAGTTTTACCACCTTTACCGAGAAAGAACTGGAATATGTGTATGGAATATGTTGTAGGTAAGTAAACTTAACTTTTTACCATTTAGAGAGCGAAGATTTAGGTGAAATGTAGGGTTACCCAGGAAAGAAAAGTGCTGTTTAAGGTATAGCGGGGAAGACGTACGAAAAAGAATGGAATAAAGGAGAGTTACGACATGGAGGTTACGACGATGCTTTATTGGGAGCCATCCGAGTTTTGAGCGGTACTGCGAGACATGATAGAATTTTTCGAGTTCAAGTATAAATCTAATGCAGAGATTTTGTAGGCGGTCAAGTTTATTGGTCTATTATTCCGATAAATCAGGATAACATGCATCTGTGTAGTCTAATATTGGAAGCATCAAACTATTCACAAGTGATATCTTTGTCTTAATAGGCAAGAAATTCTTCCACCTCTTGAGCGAGTGAAAGGTAGCAAAAATCCTTTTGCTTACCTCAGCGATGTGAGGACGCCACGAAACGGAACTATCAACAATGACACCTTGATCTCTAACGACGTTGGAATAGCCTAAAATGGTCCCGTTGAATATAACATTCGGTATGTTACTAAAAGTAATTTTAGACAACTGCTTAGATGTCCCAATGATTGAGAGCTGTGACTTGCTGGTATTACAGACCAAAAGACTGACTCCAGTTTATTTATTTATTTATTTAACACTTTATTGTACACCATACAAATAAAATAAGCAAGCAACATTAGCAATAATTTGTAGAAAAAAAAATGTACAAAAGGCGGCCTTATTGCTTAAGAGCAATCTCTTCCAGGCAACCTTAGGGCAAGTTTATAATGGTGTTCAGGTTAGAGTTTAATGTCTCTACGGCTTTTGCGATGTTCTCAACTGGCGTTGTCAAATAAATGTGCAGGTCATCAGCATAACGGTGAAAGGAAACAGTAAGGAGTTCGGTGACAGTATTTATAAAGATGGAGAACAACAGTGGGAGAGCACACTACCATGGGGAACACCAGCACTGAGACGGAAATATGAGGAATAACGATCTCCGACAGCGATACGCTGTTGACGTCCAAACAGATAGGAATGAAACCACTCTACGACATCGCTGGATATATTTGTAGACTCTAGCACAGCTAAAAGGATGTCGTAATCAACAGTATTAAATGCGTTGCTAAAGTCTAGAAATGCCAATATGGTGACTTGTTTATTGTCCATTTCAAATCGATGTCGTCAAATACCTTTGCAAGTGCCGTCACAGTGCTGTGGCCCAGTCGGAAGCCAGACTGGAAAAGACTCAGAATATTGTGCTTAGTTAAGAAAAAGGTAAGCATGAAATGTATGATACGTTCGAGAATTTTAGATAGGAAAGGAAGAATAGATATAGGCCAGTGGCGACATCTATCACGCGAAATACGAACGACTACGAAACTACGTAATTAGAGAAAAACTGACGTATGCCGGATCGCGCTATCAGAGTTTTCAAAGTAATTAAGTATATATACAAGAACCCGACAACAACCGTCGGGGCGCAGTAGCCCGCCAGACACAACTTCCGTCTGGTCGGAGGATCCTCCCTTTTCTTCACACTACAAATTGGTGACCCCAAGTATGAACAGCAGCGCAACCTTCATCGTCATCATCATCACATCTTCAAGCTTCAAGTACAGCCAGCCAGCTCCACGACTACTACGGGTATCCTGACCATCAGCATGCAGCGAACGCGCATTCCTGGTCATCACCCACAGCCTTCTCAGCGACTTTGGCACCGCACACTGCACTTCGGCCGGTCACAAAGCAGAGACGCACTTCTCTCCCTGTCGACGTGTCAGTCAGCCACTACGCATCACCGCAGACAGTTCCGACGCAGCATGAACTACGCGGCACCTGGTTCCGACTTGTCAACACAGCAGTCAGCCATTACGCATTACCGCAGACAGTTCCGACACAGCATGAACTATGCAGTACCTGGTTTCGACGCATTGAAACATTCCGATGGCCTGGCAAGCATCACAAGATGTCAAACCTGCTATTGACCTCCGGTCTCGGAGGGGAGTGATGTGGCGACATCAATCACGTGAAATACGAACGACTACGAAACTACGCAATTAGAGAAAAACTGACGTATGCTACATCGCGCTATCAGAGTTTTCAAAGTAATTAAGTATATATACAAGAACCCGACAACAACCGTCGGGGCGCAGTAGCCCGCCAGACACAACACCCGTCTGGCCGGAGGATCCACTCTTTTCCGCACGCTACAGGCCGATAGTGTGAGGGTAATGAAGGCTTCGAGAGTTTAGGGATAGGTATAACATTAGCATAACGCCAAATATTAGGAAAGGTTTTGGAAGTAAGGTAAAAGTTGAAAATATGACAGATGATAGGCTTATGCCTATCAGCATCATTCAGCACCAAAGTGATCATTTTGCGACTGATACCGTCACAGCCAATAGCATCAGATGTGATAGATGATGCGTGTTTTTTAATATCATCCGCAGTTATTTCATCGAACTCGAAGAGAGAATGATTGTTGTGATATGATTGTGATGATTATTTATGGTACTAAATAATTTTATTATATTTTTTTAAATAAAAAAACCATATCTCTGATGTTAATGTCTTTACGAAATCATGCATTTTATAAAATAATACCAGACACTTTAAATATAAATTATTTAAAACGAAAAAGAAAACTTTTCGAATATAAATGTTGACACTAAAATTTTTGGTATTCGAAGCGGAAGAATGAAAAATTAGTCATCCATTACGGTAATAATATTAACTTAAATTACATATCATTAAGTTTATCAATAGACAGTTGTAAATTGACTTGTAGTTTAGAATAAGAATCATATATAAAAAAGATAAAAAAACAAGACTGCGTCAAACAAATGTACGAGATAAAAATAAAATATTATAAACGTGATATTCTGATGTAATACGAAACACATGTGTACAATCAAATACATATTACCCACCTTCTCGGATAATCGGGTACTAAGTCAACAGTCTGATAACAAAGGCTATTTTCATAGTGGAGAAATGTGCAGCATACATGCATTGCAAGTATTATTTCACGCGAGTTATGACCGGGGTGGCGTGATCGCGGTGTGGACAATCAACAACAATCATCTCAAATTGATAAATTATGTGACAGTTCGCAAGTTCACAACAAAACGTGATACTAGTATATATTTCATTATTCTCACATTTGAATAATTTTATTCATCCTAATATAGCAGCGGAAGTTACGTTTTTATATCTTTCTTTCTCACATTTATATCGTAGAACAATGTATTGAATTCGTACATTATTTGTACAGGTAGAGCAAATAGTGGAAATAGATGAAATAAGTCAAAATAGAAGTATCTGAAAGTGCGTATGGAGTTTTGTTTCGATTTTTATTTTTCAAATTATAGGTATAAAAATACTTTCAAAAACATAATATTCAAACATTGATCGTGAGAAAACCAAACAATCTTATAGTATAGATGTCAGGCAGAAAATAAACTCAGTGAGTGTTAAATAATAAAATGTAGTTAATAGTTTAAGAAAACCCGCTTTTTCCGCCTTTTTCATTTCCGGCGATTTTAAGAAATAATAATAATAATAATAATAGACTTTATTGTACACCAAAAGCAGAAATAATACACAGCAATGAAAGAAAAAAGTAATTAAAAGATAGAAATATGCATGTTAAACATGATAATATTACAAAAGTCAGTGAAAGTATGATTTAAACTGAATCGGGTTCGAGTAAAAAGCCAAACACGAGTTATAGTACATCTGAAAAAGATAATACTGTCGTGGAAACATCCAAAAGGAGCTAAAAAAACGTAGGATATGCCATTACCTAAACGTCATTATACCAAATTATCATTAAAAAGTATATTTGCTATTTTGGGAGATGTTAAATAGTGTTACTAATTGTATTTTTGTACGAAAATTTAATTAACAACATTAACAGTATTAGGCTAAATAGTGATACATACAGGATAACTGTTAGTTTGTTTTTTAAATAACGTAGGTAAAATTACACTTTGATAGTGTTTAGACTTAAATTACTCTAGTATTCAAAAAACTCTGAATTAATTCAATTTTCATCAGCAAATAATTTTTATTAATTCAAAATGTTACGTCTTCTTTATTATTTTAACTTACGTGTTGCGCATGGTGTATTAAAACAAAAATTACTAAAGATAAAAAAACAAGCATTGTTCAAAATACATATATTACGTAAAAAAGGTGCCATAAAAATTAATTAAATTGAAATACATAGATTGATACCATCTCAAAGTACCACTCTGGTGTAAAAATATGTGTAGAGTTGAAAAAAAAAATTTTTAGTGACTAAAAATATTGTCTTCATTATTTTTCTATCTATTTATCATCAATAAAATCTTGATATTATGCCACGGTGTAATTAAAATTAATACCAAAGTTATGTGAAGTACATTGATTTTCACAATAAAAATTTAAATAAAACACAATACTCACATTTAGTCCGAGAAAAAAAAAAGCACTAAAACTTATATCAACAAAATGATCAGTTAGCACTTAGCGGGTTGCGGTCGGATTTAGATGTCTCGAAAGACTGCAAAGAGAATTTTGTTTACACCGATTATATATCCACTATTAGGATACACTTTGACATATCACGCTGTCGCCTGTCACATGTATTAGCTAATCTAGCCCTACGTTAAACAAACCCGTGTATGTCCTAAATAAAATATGCTTACTAGGAACTGTCTAATTATCTCGAATATGATGTTTTATTTGTTCTTGAAACGATAGAAATAATTAAATTTTTAATACGTTTAAAAACTCTAATCGAAATGGAGCGAAGACAAAACGACGTTCAAATTTCAACGACGTTTAGGTACTACTGAATATATAATACGCACACATTAATATGATACCTAACGATAAATTTTACGAAGTATGATAAAAAAAATTACATCGCGTCTGTTGTTTTTTTTAGATAGGTATAATTAATAGTTTACTTATTATGATAGAATTGAGAATTAAAATCTTTCTGCGCCAGTACAGAATCTCGAATGCGGGTGTCATGATAGTATTGACACAAGGACAACACAAAGTATTGACTATTAAAATAGAGATATATTCCAGATTAAAAAAAACTGTTGTAAAGATAAGTTAAATACTATATTTTATACATATTTTAACTTTTGCTACTCGTTAACTATAATTTAAAACGAACCCAAAAATAATAATAATAATTGTGATTGCAGGCAAATGGAAAAAAACGACTTCAATTACATCGACAGGTAACACACGTAGGTAAACGAAAAAATAGTCAAGTAAGTACTTGTTATCAAAGATTACTCAAAAATAGTTGTCAGATCTTGATCAAATTTCAATGATACCACAAAATAAGCGTCAACCTTTTGATTAAAGAAAAGAATCATAAAATCGGTACACTTCGTGAAAAGTTATGCGGTATAACACGTAAGTTGACGAAAAAATAGTCAAGTAAATGCGCATTATTAGATATAACTCAAAAATTATTTGTTAGATGGCAATTAAATTGGGACCACATGACACACACCACTTTTTGATTAAAACAAAAATCATCGAAATCGGTCCACCAAGTCAAAAGTTTTGAGGTAACATACATAAAAAATGGTGGATTAAGCTCTGATCCTTCTCCTACATAGGGAAAGAGGCCTATACCCAGTAGTGGGATATTACAGGCTGAAGCGTAAGCGTAATACATAAAAAAATACACGAATTGAGAATCTCCCGATTTTTCGGTAGTCGGTTAAAATTGTAACATAAATTTTCACAAAATATTACTTTTTAAATGTTTTATAAGTGAAATAACAGCACACTTCCTTAATATTCATAGATAGCACTGATGACATAACGTTCACTTTAACAATTTATTGTGAAATCAATTGATTGATTTGTTAAATGACGTTATTAATTATTGTGAAATGAAGAAATTTTGCTTATAAGTATTATTATGGTACCTTGTAATTTGAAAAATTCTGGTTGCTAATGTTCCAAAGTATATAATAATTATAATATTGTTATTGTTAGGTATTTTTTGTTTGCTAAGATCTAAATATAATCAAGAAAACTAAATTATAATAGCGTCTTTGATAGTTATTGTCTATTATTCAAAAGAGTTGTTGAGCATTGAATAATTTTGTGGAAAATTATAGATGTACGAACACGGAGAAAATACAATCCGATTTAATTTAAATTGAATTTGACTTAAAAACAAACTCGACTTAAATATGTATTGGGCCAATTATAATTAATGAAAGTACGTAGATAACTAACTTCACGTGTAGCTACGTAGGAAGGTACCTTATGCTAATGATAATTATTCCATATCACAGTGAAAGTATTCCTAAAAACCAAGCTATAGTATCACAAATATCATTTTGACAGTAGCTCATTCATTCCCTATCTTGATTCTTTCTTTTATTATCAACAGGTTGTAGGACAGACTATTCACTTAGATTTTTTACTAATATACCTAACAAGCGCAATATAAACATGTACCTAACGAAAATAATCTTATACGTAAAAAAAAAACTTATTTTTAAGCCTGCATTCAAATAAGTATACACCTAAAATATTTCAACAGAAACATAACATCCTTTTGTTCTTATAAATTGTATAATATAAAAATATAAAACTAGTAATACCCGTGCGAATAATTCACGCTAAATAAGTATAATAACTATCACTTTACAAAATTACCTTTTTTTTAAAAAAAATTGTTGCAAAACTTCTTTCAAACAATATTCGAAGCGATCGACCGTCAATCATGTTGACATTGTTTCAAAACTAAAGCCGTCAGATGCATTGCTGTTTTGTGTTTCAATATATATCTTTTTAATTCTTCTTCTTCTTGTGCCTCTCCACTACTGGAGGTTGGCCGTCAGCTCAGCGAATTTTTCGCGGTCTCGCGCCAAGCGAAACAGCTCTTCCACGCTGGCAATCTTCATCCATTCGCGGATGCTGCGCAGAAAGTTTTCCGTGCTTCCTCATGCCTCTCACGTTCCAGGTTCCCACTCTAATCTTTCTCGTCTTCATAAGTTTCCCTCCGGAGATTCTTCGCACCCCTGTCCCATTAAAGGGACGCCGGAGACTCGGGGCCATACCTATTGTCGTACTATTCATAAGAGCTGATCTACTAGGGATGTAGTAATGACGGTGGTATCCCGTTGCCTTCCGCCATTACAGTTTCGTGATCGTCGCGCCATGCCTTGGCTGCGCTCACGAATGTTTGACTTGAGCCCTTTAAACTACTATAGTTTTGTCCTCAAGCCAATACTGAGATCGCTGCTACCCAACCCCAGGTCACAATAACTACGTCTTTGTGACAGGACTCGCCTCTTCCGCTGTTTCCACCGTTGAGGTCTTCGCCTGTAACCCTAGGCAAGGGGGCTGTGATATACCCCACAGCACACTGGGTCCTCCCCTGAACTTAGCCATCGACTTATCCCGGCTTACTGAGATACGCGATGCCCACCCCCGCGACGTGGATGCGTCTGAGAAGAGTTGCTCAGGTGAACGCTAGAGAAGGTGACTCTAACATTCCAAGAGCCGGGTTAACGGACTTGTTTGTGCCCAAGCCCGAGATCTTTTTAATTATATAATTTTAATAATTAATTAATTTACAAAAAAAGCAATCATACATTTTTTAGTTGTGAATGCCGCTAGAACAAGCAATTACATATAAAATGATGTATAATATAAATTATGTGGAGTAATTGTGAGGTTTTTTTTTCTAAAAAGGAAGGCAAACATCTTAATCTTAGCGTATAAATATATATGATGATGATAATGTTAAGTACTTCCCTAGGAATAAAAAATATTATATTTTATATACATTTTTAATACACCTAGATCGGCAAACAAAAGAACTGCCCATCACATCATGGTAAGTGATTATTGTTGCTGACGCCTGCAAGACCAGAAACATCGCAAGCTCGTTGCAGACCCTATCCCCGACCTGCCCCGGGAGCTCTGGCGACCTTCCTCATCGCAGGAACACAACACTTCTTTAAAGCATTATTATTTATGTGTGATCTTCTGTAGCGTTCAAATACTTTCCTATTAGGTAGACAGAGCAACTCGAGTTAATTTGAGTTAGTAAATCGAATCTGTGCCTAATATTTACATCCGTTAATCTGCTAAGCAGTTCCCTATATTATGTAGACATACCTTTTGTAATAAATATTTACAATACCTAAATGAACTGCGACTCGAAGCACATTGCTAGTTTTAACACTTGTGCTAAAAATCGTAAATATCAAGATATTTATTTGTATTATATCATGTGATTTACTGAGGTTTGCTAATAGAGTTATGTATATTTTATACAAAACTAGCACGCCGCCCCGGCTTCGCAGGGGTATTTAACAAAAAAAAATCTTAATTTTTTATATAATATAGCCTATGTCACCCACGGATAATGCAGCTTCCCAACCGTGAAAGAATTTTTCAAATCGGTTCAGTAGTTTCGGAGTCTATTCAATGAAACCAATAATAAAATCTTTCCTCTTTATATTATTATTATTATATTAATAATATTATTAGCTTAGAATTAGAATTAATAGATAAAAGTACGAATAAGAGTGATTAGTACATGAAGAATAATTTTGTGTAGTTATAGACCACCAGGCGCTGGATTCAGGGGGCGTAGGACCGCACGGAGTGGCGAGCATTAGGGGAGTCTATATCAAGCAGTGGAATTTTAAAGGTTGATGCATGGATGGATATACCATGGGACGGGAGAATATTAAAGCACTTTCGCAAGTATGTGGATCTTTTTCTACTCCAGATCACTGTCTTTTATCTGTGGGACGGACTATCTAATCCGCTTAAAAACCGCGGAGAAATTAATGAAAATCGATACAAAGTTATGCAACTATATTAATCATTTAATTTTTCTAATGCCGTTTGTGACAGACTTATTATAGCCTCTTGAAATTTGACAGGAAGTCTATTAACTATAGTCGATATAGAGATTTTATGTCTGTAATAATCAATGTAGCTTTACAATCTCAACCACACTGATCATTCTCCTTCGTGTTTTTTCTGTCCCACGTGACATTGGCGAAATCGACAGTGCCCCGGTGGCACAACTGAATGCCATTAAGGCCAATAATTATTTTTTTATATTTGTATTCATATATTTACATTTGTATTATTTAGATGTATATTTATATAAAAAAAGGTTATAACAGTCGGCTGTTACCTGTAACATAAGCATTAAGTTGCTTAATACAGGAACAGACGACCGTGTGTGTATGTTTTAAGATATTTATTGATTAGGTATTATTTATTATTATTGTTGTATCTGATTTTGTTAAGTTTACCGGAGAGCACTTTACAATTTTGTTGCATTAAAAATTGGACAAGTGAGATTAAATAAAGTCGCATCTGTAATGAAGTAAATTGTCGTATTATTAATTTTTGCATTCTGTAGTATAACTTTACCACGCTGTGATGCATCGAACGGAAAGCTGTTTTTGTTTAAGTTACAATGATATAATATATGCAAAATGCGATTGTTTTAGTTTAGATATTATATGAACAGTTCCAATAATGTAGTATATCAACTTAATGTATATTATAAGCTGCTGTGATGTCGAAATTTGAGTTAAAAAATGGTATTTGATATTACAATGTTATGGTGTCCAAAGAAGACCAACGTTATGTATATATTTATTTTCTTAACGGAACTTACATTTTTTTTAATCCAGAAATCTGGATTATCTTAAACTAAGTACTTACAATTATTATTTTTTTCATCTACAAATCGTTCTAGTGGTCGTATAAATACGGTTTCCAGATTGAAACATACCTTTTTTGCCCCTAAGTATTTTTATGGTATAGTTAGAAAAAATTATTTCAATAGTTAGAATGTTCTTCATATCAGGCGTCAAAGCATTCTAAAAAATGTAGCGTTATATTTTATTAAAAATCAAAGGAGTCTTCCATAAATGAAATTAAGACCCGAAATAACAATTAAAAAATTGTTTGCGTTGAAAGATGGCCTGATGTTAAAGAAAACCAAAAGTTATAAAACGAATAAAATAATATAAAAATGTCTCTAGAATAATATAAATATATTTTCTATATTTTATTATATAGTATAACAGTTCTATAACGCGTATTACAATACGCATGTGTCGAAAATCAGAGGAATACAAACATTTTAAATGTGTCTGTTTGATTTGTTATGTTCATGTGAATTTTGAAGTCGTCATTTCAAGTCTTCTTGTATGACATTACACGAATACTCTGTTTACTGTTCCGATATAAGTACTTAAAATAAAGTATTATTGTACTACTTAGATTAAAGATACTTTAGTTTAAAGATCGATCACAAAAATAAATTTAACTCATTTTGAATGTTAATTTTTATATGAGGTATAAAATAAAATGTACGATAGTAATCGAAAAACCTAGTTTCTATAAAAAGAGCACGAAACATGGTACAGAGAAAATTATATATACATACTTAAACAGCAATAAACAAAACAAAAATATAAGCAAAACATATGTTTTTGAGTCAACACAGGACAAATAAATATCGCATGAGAGCCCGATATTTTAAATAATTTTACCATATTTGTGTTTACTCACAAACGAAAGAAAAACTGACTCAATTACACCGATAAGTAATACAACGTACGTAGACGGCGAAATAGTCAAGTAAATACGCGTTATCAAAGATTACTCAAAAATACCTAATTAAATCTCGATGAAATTTGTATAAGACTTTATGACAAGTATCAGCTTGTGATTAAAAAAAAAAATATCAATTCCCAATCAAACTTCAATTCAATTTCAGGTCAATTTTTGATATGATATTCAAAAATGTTAAGAAATATCGAAGTCGGTACACCGGTAAAAATAGTCAAGTAAATACGAAATATTGGATATACTTAACTCAAAAAGTATTTGTCAGATCTCGATCAACTTAAAATGTAACTAAATGATGCTAACCTTTCGATTAAAAAAGAATCATCGAAATCAGTTTACTCAGTAAAAAGTTCTAAGGTAACATACATAAAAAATACAGTCGAAGTGAGAACGCCTACCTTTTTTCGAAGTCGGATATAGAAATGGTGATTTATCTGACTACCTCTCCTAACACCTTAGTAAATAGTGTCGTTAATAACTGTGACTACGCGTTTACAGCAGGTAGCCTGTAGTTTCGATAGATCGATGTTAGTATCTTTCTGTGTTTATCTATACTTCTATACTAATATTATAAAGAGGTAAAGTTTTTAACTTTGTTTGTTTGTAGGGGGTAATCTTCGCAAATACCGAAACCGATCACGAAAATTCTTTCACTAACAGAAAGCTACACTATTCAGCAGTGACATGGGCTATATTTTATTGTGATTGAACAAAAAATTTAGTGAAAAATCTTATATATAAAATTCTCGTGTCACAATGTTAGTTACAATACGCCTCCGAAACGGTAGGACTGTTTTTATGAAATTTTGTGTGAATATCGATAACAGTTTGTAGTGACCCTGCTTTCTGCTCCGAGGGTTGTGGGTTCGATTCCCACCCCGAGTCTGGGTGCAATATAAATATTTATTTATATATTTATATATGTATTATTTATAAGTATGTTTATCGAAAAAAAAAATATGTAGCTGTATACCAGTCGGCTGTAACCTATAACACAAGCATTAGTAAGTTGCTTACTTTAGGAACAGACGACCGTGTGTGTATTGTGTAAATATTTATTTATTATTTATTTATTTATATCGGGTAGGTCTGAGAATCAGCCAACATCTAGTTTTCATACAGCTGAGTTATAAGGAGGTGGAGGAGGGGGGGGGGGGATTAAGGGGGTTAATAACGTATTATGGCAAAACGACGTTTGCGGAGTCAGCTAGTCTATAATCTATAATAATAATAATAATAATAATATATATAAAAGCGAAAGGTCACTCACTCATCACGAAATCTCCGAAACTATAACACCTACAAACTTGAAATTTGGCAGGTAGGCTCCTTATAGGACGTAGGCATCCGCTAAGAACGGATTTTACGAAACTCAACCCCTAAGGGGGTAAAATGGGGGTTGCAAGTTTGTATGAAAGTCCTATGTTTTTGAAGTAAGAGACTTGAAATTTAAAATGTATGCTCTATAGATGATGAAAAGGTGTCTGAATAATGTATCTTAAGAAATCAACCCCCTTTTAGGGGTTAAAAAGGGGGATGGTAGGTTGACTTACTCATCACGAAATCTCCGAAACTACAATACCCACAAACTTGAAATTTGGCAGGAAGGCTTCATATAGGGCGTAAACATCTGCTAAGAACGGATTTTACGAAAATCGACCCCTAAGGAAGTAAAACGGGGGTTGGAAGTTTGTATGAAAGTCCTATGTTTTTGAAGTAAGAGGCTTGAAATTTAAAATGTACGCTCTTTAGATGGTGAGAAGGTGTCCAAATAATGTATTTTTAGAAAGCAACTCTTTTTTGAGGTTAAAACGGGGGATGGTAGATTGACTCACTCATCACGAAATCTCCGGAACTATAATAGCTACAAACTTGAAATTTTGCAGGTAGGCTCTTTATAGTACGTAAACATCTGCTATGAACGAATTTTACGAAACTCAACCCCTAAGGGGGT
Source organism: Melitaea cinxia (assembly GCF_905220565.1). Taxonomy (NCBI): domain Eukaryota; kingdom Metazoa; phylum Arthropoda; class Insecta; order Lepidoptera; family Nymphalidae; genus Melitaea; species Melitaea cinxia. The sequence goes on from NC_059401.1 coordinate 11,720,600, forward strand.
AAAATGGGGGTTGCAAGTTTGTATGAAAGTCCTATGTTTTTGAAGTAAGAGACTTGAAATTTAAAATGTACGCTCTCTTTAGGTGGTAAGAAGGTGTTTAAATAATGTATTTTTAGAAAGCAACTCTTTTTTGAGGTTAAAACGGGGGATGGTAGATTGACTCACTCATCACGAAATCTCCGGAGCTATAACAGCTACAAACTTGAAATTTGGCAGGAGGTCTTTTTATAGAACGTAGACATCCGCTAAGAACGGATTTTACGAAATTCGACCCCTAAGGGGGTAAAACGGGCTTGGGAGTTTGTATGAAAGTCCTATGTTTTTGAAGTAAGAGACTTGAAATTTAAAATTTATGCTCTATAGATGGTGAGAAGGTTTCCAAATAATGTATCTTTAGAAATCAACCCCTTTTTGGGGTTAAAACGGGGGATAGTAGGTTGGCTCACTGATCACGAAATCTCCGAAACTATAACAGATACAAACTTGGAATTTGGCAGAAAGGCTCCTTATAGGGCTTAAACATTCGTTAAGAACGGGTTTTACAAAACTCGACCCCTAAGGGGGTAAAACGGGGGTTGGAAGTTTGTATGAAAGTCCTATGTTTTTGAAGTAAGAGATTTGAAATTTAAAATGTACGCTCTTTAGATGGTGAGAAGGTGTTTAAATAATGTATTTTTAGAAAGCAACTCTTCTTTGAGGTTGAAACGGGGGATGGTAGATTGACTCACTCATCACGAAATCTCCGGAACTATAACAGCTACAAACTTGAAATTTAGCAGGAAGGCTTCATATAGGGCATAGACATCTGCTAAGAACGGATTTTACGAAATTCGACCCCTAACGGGGTAAAACGGGGGTCAGAAGTTTGTATGAAAGTCTTATGTTTTTGAAGTAAGAGACTTGAAATTTAAAATATATAATCTATAGATGGTGAGGAGGTGTTCAAATAATGCATCGTAATCTATATATATATATATATATATATATATATATATATATATATATATATATATATATATATATATATATATATAAAAGAGAAAGGTCACTAACTCACTAATTACGAGAACTCAAAAACCGCTGGATGGTCCCATCCATCCAGGTTGGACAGACAAAATTTGGCAGGGAGGTAGATTATAGTTAGCAGATGTCCGCTAAGAACAGATTTTACGATATTCCACCGCTAAGGGGGTTTAATTGGGGTTGATAGTTTGTATGAAACATATACAGCCTGAAAATAAAACTAAAAATGTGGTGTATAGAGAGGTTTTATAAAAATAACTACTAAATTATACTAAATTGTGACTTTTAAAAAGTTACTCAGTTTGATAAGCATTTCGAGTGACTGAAATAAAAAAATAATTTGCGTTAAACATCTTAATAGTAATGCATATCTTCATAACCACGCGGACGTAGTCGCGGGTAACAGTTAGTGTATTATAAAACAAAGTCCCCAAAAGTGTATGTGATCGATTCGCTCAAAATCTGCTGAACGGATTTTCGTACGGTTTTACCATTGGAGAGAGGGCTCCACCATTGGCAAGAGGAAGGTTTACGGAACGGCTAAGCCGATTTTGATGAGAGTTTCACTGGAAGTTTGCCGGGAAAACTTTGTGACACACCAATTTCAACGCGGGCGAAGCCGCGGGCACAGCTAGTAATATATATAATTAGTCAATGAAGTGTCAGCGAAAATATAGAATATAGTATACCTTATACTTATTGTTCATAAAACCATATGATCTCATGCTCATTTATATCTTTTTATATATTGTCATATATAAAACCATTGTGTGAATGATATTATTCCGAAACAAATATTAACTTAAATGTCAACCCTTTTATTTAATGCGTGAATCGACCTATTTCAGTGGGCCTTTGCAGAAAATTTTAGCTAAATTTTGGTACAGTAACGAACCATCAATAAATATTGAAACTACTGAGCCGATGTATAATTTTCAGTTTATTTTTTTATAAATGTACACAATTCAGTGATGACGTATACTATAAAGCATCACGCAGCATTTTTTGTGGCGGAACGGTTACCAGAGCTGGTAACGAAGGATAAATTATGTAGGCTATCGAAATAATATTGCGGTACAGATAAAATACAATATCTATGTAAAAAAGAAAGTTAATTTAGTTAATGTAACAAAACGAAATGATTTACGTAAAATGGGCCAGGAACGAGTAAAATAAGATTATTTAGGTACCTTTGTATTCTTGCTTAAGCGATTTAGGACTACTCTAAGCTCACCCACGTCATCTCAAATAATTCAGTTCACGTTATCCAGGTATTATTTATGTTCAGTAGTATGTTTTAGAACCATAAACTTAGAAGGATAAATAACATTCATATAATTACATAATTTAAATATTTTCGAATTACACATACGAAATACAGCACGTTGCGGCTTATTTTATTATTAATATATTCTACATTAGCATCGTAGGCTACCTAGCATTTATTATTGATTTATATAAATTACATTAATATCCCACTACTGGGCATAGGCCTATATATAGGCCTTTCCCCATGTAGGAAAAGGATCAGAGCTTAATCCTCCACGCTGCTCCAATGCGGGTTGGCAGATATATTCCCTACTATGAGTAACGATCGCTATCAGGTGTACACGACAACAACCGAGACCGACGGCTTAACGTGCTCTCCGAGGCACGGTGGGGAGACCCACAAAGACTGCACAAACACCACGGCAAACGGCTGTATGAGCAATACAAATGTTTGTCATGTGCGGGGATTGAACCATCGGGTACACCGTTCCATAGCTTAATTGGCTAGAGCGCCGACAAGGTCAGTCGGAGACGCGGGTTCGATCCCCGCTGGAGCGGTCAATTTTTAATATGATATTCAAAAATGTTCATATAAACCTTCTTTTTGAATTACTCTATCTATTTAAAAGAAACGCATCAAAATCCGTTGCCTAGTTTTAAAGATCTAATCATACATAGGGACACATAGACGGTGAGAAGCAACTTTGTTTTATACTATGTAGTGATAAACACACAATATCGTCTGTTCGGCTCCGTTGAGCAACGTAATGCTTATGTATAGTATTAAGCAGGAAAAGATGATTGTTATAATGTTATAGCTAAATATTTTATTTTGATAAATACCTATACACGAAAATAATACATATAGAAATAAGTTCAAATATTACACCCAGACTCAGGCTGATATTGAACACACAACCCCCGGAGCAGAATGCAGGGCCACTACAAACTACGCCAACGAGCTAGGCATACAGATGTTGTCGTGTTTTAACCGTTTGTTTTGGTTGTGCGTATTCTTGGGTTCTCAAAACAGTTGGATTGGGATAGTAATAATAAATACCAGATGTTATAAATATTCAAAAAACGTTCACTCAAATATGAAAATCAATTTGTTATTTGTAATTGTCGGGAAATCTTACGATAAAATACTTCGACGTTGTTCGACCCATTTTGAATGAATAAATTGGAGATGGAGCTAGTGTATTGTTGCCATCAATTGTGTAATAGTCTATATCCTTGTCCTGACGGAGTGTCTGGACAGTTTGAATAAAAAATCGTATCAAAACTTACATTATAACTGATCAAAATATAATTTTATTGACAGTATGTACAAGTAGGAATTTATAATATTAATCATCTTTTAAATTACAATCTTTCATTACGTTAGGTACGGTATTGAATAGAATAATATTAGTAATTTACAATGATAACAATAATATTTGGTTTGGTTTTTATATACATATAGGGGAATATCCCTTATCAACATTTTATGGATAATTAATAAGATAAACCATTTTATTCGCGTGGGATTGTAACAAATACGTTAGCAAAATTTTCCAGTTTCAGAGTAATTAATAAATTAACTTATTTCCATGACCGTTACTGGTGTAATTAATTTATTGCAATTATTGTAAACATTAAACGAGCTTATTGTAGGTCGTTGCAGTTTTAAAGTAGGTTGGTATAACTTTAAATAATCTGATAGCCTACATAATGTGCTTTGGTTGGTCGTAACGCAATATGTTCACTATCTATATATGGTATTTATTATTAACCATTAACCATAATTTTACACTGTATTAGTGTCGTAAGACGATATAAGCATGCCTTGTGTTTGGCTATTAACAAATAATTTACATCTTCTAAGCTAAGAGGAAAGTGCCTTGAACATTTTTACCGTTTTAAATTAAATAAACATTTTTATCAAAGTCTTGCAGTAATATCGCGATACTATGAATGATTACTCAAAAATTTTGTTCAGATGAATATACTGCTCGGCCCGACCTACACTGTGTCACTGGAAAGTTTTAAACAAAATTAATAGCCACGTGAAAATCATTCTATGTACACTGTATCGTGACACTTTATCATATTATGTCGGAAGGTGACGATATGAAGTTAACTTCTGAACCCTATGTAATATTTTAATGATTACAAAGTACAGTCAGCTTCAAACTATTTATACATAACCATCAGCATTCGATAACTTATTTTTTTCTTTCCACACTATTGTATTCAGAGTATTCAGAGGGGGAGTCAGAGAAATCGTACTAAATACAAAAGTCGGATGCCTTAGTTACAGACTCTTTGAAAAGCTTTTGTAGGTATGGGACTCCAAAAAGTTTAGAAATCATACTGTGATTGTCCCAAGAAAGTTAAACCTTACCTCAGAGCGTCATGGTAAATGACCATTAAATTGGACTGATGAGGTCATATTTATAAAACTACAATATAGTCTCTAAGGGAGTACCCATTCGACTAGAAGCTGTAAATGTTTCGAGGGACGAATGTTGCGGGAGACGAAAAGAAAAAAGGAATTTGTAATTGATTGAATTTATATAAAAGAGTAAATTTAACTTTTTACAACATTTGAACTTGAAACTTGAACAAATTTTTTTTTTGGCAAAATTTGAATTTGAAATTGATGACAAACATTTGTATTGGCTATACAGGTGTTTGCCGTGGTCTGGGTGTTTGTGCAGTCCTAGTGGGTATCCCCACCGTGCCTCGGAGAGCACGTTAAGCTGTCGGTTGCGGTTGTTATCATGTACACCTGATAGCGATCGTTACTCATAGTAGGGAATATATCTGCCAATCCGCATTGGAGCAGCGTGGTGGATTAAGCATTGATCCTTCTCCTACACGGGGAAAGAGGCCTATGCCCAGTAGTGTGATATTACAGGCTGAAGCGATATAACCTCCCTAGATTGGATATTGTCCTTTTGAGCCTGAATTGAAACTTGTATTCGCTCTTAAATGAGTCTATGTAAAGAGGCCGTGGGGTGTATAATCCAATAATGACTAATGATTTCAATAACTTTATTCTAGCTCATAAGGAAAAGTTATTTTTTAATTCGATTACTTTTCTTTCGGGTCAATCATTAGATTGATATATTAATATCGTTAAAAAAAGAAAAATACTTACTGTATTGAAAAATTAACAAAAGATGAAATAGATATAGATATCTATACCTACTCATTAAAAAAAACTAGCCTATTGATGTATAAGGAACATATTTTAGAAAAACGAAAAAATAAGACAGTGCAATTACGATAAATATATAAAATTATCAATGATTTGTATAGCTAAACTATTTATTAAAATATATTTCTTTTGTTGTTATTAAGAACGTAATTTTAATCTGTTTGTCAAAGTTCACATTTTAAGGTTAATGTGTACCTACCTGCCATACCATATTTTAAAGTTTTTAAATTTGATAAGACGGTTTGCCACGAATATATCATTACTTGACACCTGACCTTAACTTGAAAAATAATTGTTAATTATTTTTAATAATGTAATGATATATCTTGTCGCTCTTTATCTTCAATGCATTTAATAATTTAATTTATATATTGGGCCTACAAATTAATATGGTCCGTTTTTTGGTTGTAAGAAAGTATCAATTAAAATTTTTAATTTAAAACACAAGTAAACAAACAAATTAATTGTTGTACTGTACGACAAAAACTATTACGGTTCCCCACTTTTGAGTTAATTTTAGAATTCCATTTCGAAAAATATCTAATCTTTTGAGGTCAACCAAATTTTAATACCTTTTTAAATTTTTTCGAAGTAAGTGAACTTTTGACCTGACAAATCATGCTGTAACCGTTGAAAAAACCAGTAATCTGAAAAAACCATGCCTTGCGAACACAGCGGGATGATAAAATCTTCAACGTAACGTTGTTTTTTAATATTTTTTACTAATGGCACAAAATGAGTAGGAAATGCTATATAAGAAAATAACTTTCTCTTGTCTTTTCTCGTATACTGCACACTTTTCTTCTTATACCTGGTTCAAATGCATCAGTTCAAAGCGATCAGCAATGAATGTCTTAAATGCATTCACCACGTTTTAGCATATAATTATGTACAAATACTCTTTTAGTCACACTAGATACACATTACCTTCACTACTTCTTAGAATTGTCATAGAATATCCATTTCTTTCTTATCATTTCTCATCACAATCAAATGCATTTGAAACAGTTGTTTGACTCCCAGCTTCAGTTCATGGAAGACGCAAATGCCTTGCTTTTGAAATAATTCTCACGTATTTTTATCATAGTGAAACTATTTATTTTATCACTTTTAGTCATTTTGCAAGCTTCACTTGAATTTGATTCAGATTTTCATTGAATATTGTGTCAAATTTTTCGTTTTCGAATTTTTTCGACTCCCTGGGCTAGGAGTTTCTTCAACTTTAAAATCATCATCCTTAAAACGTACAAATCTTTCTCAGTATAATTTATCAATTGGAAAATTAACACTGTCAGGTTCTGTAGGCATTATACGCTTCAGTTGCACTTTTTTTGAAATTAAAGTGGAAAGGAAAATCTAGCGCAAATGCTAGAAACAACCATAAATTTTGTACAGATTCAGTCCAATAAAAAACTATTTTTTGGAAAACTCAAAGCAATTTAAAACGTATATTATTTATAAATCATAAAAATAAAGCATCTCAGAAACCACCGCAATCTTTTATCGTTAAACAACATACATAAGAGCTCAAACCATCTTTCAAAAACAGACTTAAATGATTTGTACACCCAAGAAATAAAAAAAAATCACTAAATGTTGCTAAATACTAAACTCGAGGAACGCTGATTAGGCTAATTTATTTAGGTTTTCTTTTTTATTTTGTTGAAAGTTCTTATGAATAAAAAAATATAAAAATGAGCAGAAAATTGATAAAGTTTAAAAAAAAAACCAAATGGTTAGTTAAGTTTAATATTTTTGACAGTCCGCAAGTTATTGTAATCTATACAAATAAATAAAATTGGAGTGTCTGTTTGGATGTATACACGGATGTATACATGGTACACATACCAAAATTACATTTTTTATAATTTTTATCTGTCTGTCTGTCTGTTCCGGCTAATATCTGCAAAGGCTAGACTGATTTTGACAGGACTTACACTGGCAGATAGCTGATGTGGTAAGGAGTAACTTAAGCTACTTTTATTTTAGATTTTTTATTTTTTGTAACTCTGCAAACTAAATACTTAATAATTATTTTGTTAAATTCCACGCGGACGAAGTTGCGGGCACGGCTAGTTTAGAATAAATTACTTAGACCTTCCAGAAATTAGTCAATTACTTCATAATACAAGTAATTAATAAGATAAGATAGATACAAGTAAATTAGTAAGATAGTTTAACATTTTATACCTATTGAGTTGTGGAGGAAAAACTTCATGCTTTGTTTGAATGACTTAGAGCTATATACGTATGCACAACACAATAAAAATAATAATAATAATAACACAACAAAGAAGAGATTATGTGTAAATGTTTGATATTGCATAAAACAGTAATTTAATTTTAAATATTTTTGTTATTAACATAACATAATTTCTACTTTTTGATTAAGAATAGGAAAACTTTGACATGAACTTGCAATATTCGTTTCAGCCGGTAATATCTCACTGCTGGCATAGGCCTCTTTCTCCATGTTGGTGAAGGATCAGAGCTTAATCCACTACGCTGCTCCAATGCGGGTTGGCGGTAATATTCTCTACTATGAGTAGCGATCGCTATCAGGTGTACATGATAACAACCGAGACCGACGGCTTAACTAGCTCTCTGAGGCACAGTGGGGAGACCCACAAGGGCTAACAACCAGACCGGAAATGAATATTTGTATAAACACAAATATCCACTCCGAGAGGGAATCGAACCCGCAACCGTCGGTGTTTAGGCGCCGCCGAAACGGCACACGCGCCATTACACCAGAGCGGTCGTCACTTGCAACATTAGGTACAAACATTAATTTAACTAAAAACCCGTGTAATTTTTTCTAGCTACACTAAATTTAATACAAAAGTACGCCATTGTTTCAAAGTTACAACATCTGTTTTTTTCCGATGTCAGTACCTCTTAGAATACTAATGTGAAAGTAATACGTATTAGGAAGCGGCTATATAAAAAGTTTGTTATTATATATTAAAAACGTGTAATGGTTGGACGTAAAACAAAAATTTAATATTTTGGCTCCAAATATTTAAATAGTTAACAGTAATTCTCTTTACCTTTTAGGTTCTCCAATTTTTGATGAATCTATTTCTGAATATATTAATAATTCAATCACTAAATTTCAAAATTCGGTTGACCGTCTCCTTGAAATTAGTCCACATTATGCACTTTGCATCTTAAAATACTGTCTTTTCGTCCCAAAATTTACGTATGCGCTCCGTTGCTGTTCCTTTTGGAATCACCCAGATCTTTTAACACAATTAGACGATTTAATTGCAACTGAACGCCCAATCTTGGACCCAAGCATCCCTACCTATCCGTTATGGTGGTTTAGGGATTCGCAAAATTTCCAGTGTTTTATGAGTCTTATCAGCGCTTTATCAGTCTTCCTATCTTCTGTCCATAGTTCAGCAAATCTCATAAGTAAAATTTTAAGGGCATCCCCTTCAAACTTTGAGATTACTGGTTTGGAAGAAGCTAGAAACGCTTTCTTAATTGCATGCCCGGGTCAAAATTTAGGAAAGGAACCCCTTATCTTTTCTCAAAGTCTAACTAGCCTCTATAAGAAATTTCATCAAAATCCGTTCAATGGTTTAGGTGGCGTTAGGCGTAAAACCGTAAATGACGTCTGTGTTCTGTCCTCTGACAGACAACTACAATCACATTTACAACATTAGTACGAATTACGACTTAAGGGAGGACCCGGTCTAGAAATTTCGATTTTTTTTTTCATATTTCGAAAGTATTTCAATAGTATAGGTACAGTTAAAAATTGGTCACGATATTTTCAGTGTTTCATGTTGTAAAACCTATTTAAAAGGTCAACGATAAAGCAATTGGTCGGTGCTTCGGTTTCTTTACCTGAGTTATAGTAAAAAAATAAGTATTTTAGTTTCAGAGCTGAAAAAAGTGAAGAGAATGAAGATTTTGAAAGGAATGATGATATGCTATATGGTACTGAAATATCGGATTAATTATAAGTATACGTTCAAATCTAATTTTCTTGAGAATTTCCTTGACTAAAATTTTAAACACGTTTACAAAACCACTTTTTCCGCCTGGCGCGTGGCATAAAAGAAAAACCACTCAGTCGATTCGTTTCAAATTTTAATATGTTATTTAATACACGAACAGCTATCGCAGGACGAAAAATAAAATTTTTGAGTTGAATATTTTTATTTTTTTACATGCAAAACGTGATTAAAAATAGAAATTTTCGAACTACAAATTTCAACTGCATTTCTTCAAAAACATTTTTTTTATCATTTTTTCTTGCAATAAGTGTAATATTATAATAATAGAAACGCGCCGCTCAGGTTTTTTTAAGGAGGCTGACTTCTTTAAAATAGTCGCCATGTTTAAAATAAATAGTTAATATAATTTTTTTTAATTTGTTAACCGACTTCAAAAAAGGAGAAGGTTACTGAATTCGACCATATGGCCGATATATATATATATATATATATATATATATATATATATATATATATATATATATATATATATATATATATAGTCTGATCATGGCAAACGTGATAAATTATATATATTCATTATCAATTTAGCAGCATTTGTTGATTTGGTCACCTGTGTTCAGTACTATTGTGTGTCATCGTATTATATAATTGTATGTGTGTGTGTATGTGTTCATGAATATGTGTATTGTCATGTAGGTCATATTTTGTCTTTAATATGTCACATATTATAATTTATTGTTTTCCTTAGTGTATTTATTATATATTAGTATAATTATTAATAATTAATATTTGTTTAACTTTAAATTCGCATTATTATTTAATTATCCTTTTTACTATTACCGCCAAAATGGGAAAACGAATGGTGGTCCTGAAAACCAGTGTCTCCAGGGCTTTTAGTCCTGAGAATAGCTGAGGTCCCACCTTTTTGTGAGACACACTGTTGCCGCGCTACTGTCTTCTTTTATCGTCTATTTTTTATTTTATTTTATTTTTTTATTACTCACATATTGTATTAGACCTAAGACTTATTGTAATGCCTGCCTCTGATGTTATATGTATATGCATATATTGTGTATGTTAGGAACAGTGTGTTTTGCAAATAAAGTTATTATTATATATATATCCTGAACATACATAATATATATTATGTATGTTCAGGGATAACTTCGTCATTTATGAACCGATTTTCATAGTTCTTATTTTGTTGGAAAGGAAATATCCCAAGTGTAGTACCATGATAAGGAAACCAGGATTTGATGATGGGATCCTTGAGAAATGGAGAGAAACCTTCGAAAATCCGCATAACTGTTTACTGGGTATACCGATTTTGATGATTTTTAATTTAATCGAAAACCAATGTTATTGTGCCAATGTTATCATATTGTGGTCACATTTAAATTTCATCGAGATCTGATTACAACTTTTGGAGTAATCTTTGATAATGCATATTCACTTGACTATTTTTTCGTCTACCTACGTTGTATTACTTGTCGATGTAACCGAAGTCGGTTTTTTTCGTTTGCCAGCAAACACAATTATTATAATAATGATTTTTCTATACTTTAATAGTAATAAAATAGTCCTTTCAAAGTTTCAAAAGTTTTGGTTTTTTTAGATATAAAAAAAATATGTAAAAACTCATGTAATTCTGAGCATCTATATCTCCCTTTATACTGTTTTTTCAAAGATCATTGTTAATGATGCAATTTAAATTTTAATAAGATTAAATTAAATATTAGATCTCTCAAATTACTCTTATACTGTACAGTCGATTTTGATACTTATTTACTTTTAACACATTATTAAAATAATATCAAGATATGTAAATACGTATATATGTATATGAATAATATCAAGATATGTATATATTTATATCAAAACTAAATGCTCTCGTAAAAAAACTTAAAGTAGAGAATACAAATAAAGTGATCTCAAAGGGTCTAAAATAAAAAAGAAAAGTATTTTAGGTTAAACTGAAATACGTTAAAGAGATAACATAGAATGATATTCAAAGTTTAAGTTACGAAATTGCCAAAATTACACAGAGATAATCTATGAAAACCATTAATTAAACATTAAGAGGGAAGAGTAATGCGAAGTTAAATTCAAATTCTTCATTTTATAAAACCGACCCCTGTAAAATAAATCTCTAAATTTTTTATTCATTTTTACCTAGCATTTACCCGAATTTTATCTGGATTGCTTATTATTCGCACTTGAATCAGGGAATACCTCTGTTAAAACCAAGTCAGGTATACTTTAGACGACAAAAAAAATTCTACCTTATTGGCGACCGTTATTAAATACTTATGATACTCGTACAAACTAGAATTGAAAGAATGAATGAGATAGAATTCTAACTAGATGTTCTTACTAAACATGATGGAAAGACCACCTGACCCACCACCCGCAGGCCCCGTAAGTGAGGAGAAAGCCCCCCGCCCGCAACACCGCGACTTTCAGCACCGCGCCCCTGGGGCATAACCTTCTCGCGCCGCCCCGACGCCCCAGGCGTAGCCCGGGGCTGACAGTACCAACCTGAGTCGGCAAAGGCCAGGGTGGCCACAGCCCCTACTCCGGCAAAACGTGGCCTCGGCGCATGAGAGAGCGCGCTTTCGAAAAAAATTCGAACCTTTTCTACATTAAAAGAGTAAATATTTTTTTGTTGATCCTAGAATCAAAAATAGACATATAACCGAACGTATTAAAGAAAATTATTTAATATTAGTTGACCCTGCATACTTTGTTTTGCTATATATGTTATAGGCCTCCTTAATCCTCCCTAATAACTTAGGGGTATGAAAAATAGATGTTGGCCGATTCTCAAACCTACCCCATATGCACATAAAATTTAATAAAAATCAGTCGAGCCGTTTCGGACGAAATTGTTAGTACGAAAATTTTACATATAAGATAATAAATAACTCACAATTAATTTTAAAGGCGCGTGAAATGTATTTCTTCTCATTCTTTCTTCTTCAAAATAGAGCAGGTTTATATTGCATTTCTTTTTACTTATTGTATTTTTTTATATGCAATAAATTCAGGCGGCAATGCAAAATAACATCGCAACGCAAATCGTCAAATTGAGTCTGATCTTCTATTACCTGACAAAATCTACCTGATTTTGACTTTGGACAAACGTGACGTGGGTAAAACCTGACAGATACAGATCTAGCTCATGGAGTGGCTCACGCGGGAACAGTTCGAACAGGATCTATGATTCTAATTATTTTGGTTCAAATGATTGGTATAGTTCAAATGGTTGGAATGATTCTGTTACCAGTTATTTTTCATCGTGGTAAAGTTATGATTATTTTGCGTTAAGATCGAAAATATATACCAACCCGATATATGTGCGTATAATAAACACAAAATATTAAAAAAATAAAATAAACAAATACATCGAATCATTTTTATTTTCAGAGCAGGTTAAAAAAAACTAGAAATCCTATAGAGCTTAATCCTTAAGTACCTGGGTGACCGAGCTTAGCTCGGTATATTTAGTAAATCGTGTATTTTTGGAAATCATGTTTAAATACTAATTACATATTAATAAAATATGAATAATATTTTTCGATTTTACCGACATAATAATAAAAAATATGAACTGATTATTTAAATTAAAAATCATGAGTGCAATTAGAAAAAAAAAAAAAACGAAAAAATTATCAATCTGGAGACATGGGGATTTGAACCGTGGTCTTCTCGGTCGATCCCGATCGGCCGATCGTAATTTGCCCGGTGGTAACCTGAGCTATTATAACTTTATTGAAAATTGCGAAATTTACCTTCGTATTTTAACTTTCGTATTGTAGCCATTTTTTCATTGCCTAAAAACAGGGATAAAACGACATTTTCTAAAAATGAATCCTAGCTATATCGATTTATCGCCCCCGAAATCCCCTGCATACTAAATTCTATGAAATCGTTAGAGCCGTTTCCGAGACTCAGATTATATATATATACAAGAATTGCTCGTTTAATAGTATTAGATTATTTAAATTCTACTCTAGAAAAGTGATTTTAAAATATTACTTTTATATTATTTCATTATTTCATAAATCTTAAATATATTTTTTTCGATAACCACTGTTTACGATTCGTATAAAACTCGCTATTATTAGCGAATTGGAAGAACGCAGTATATTGAGCCGATTGTTTGTTTTCTTTGTTACATGAAAAGGGTGGCTTTCGCAAAACAACGCTATGATAATTTTATTAGATAATTGCGTCGTAGGGAGAGTACTCGTAGTAAATTATGGTCGTTTATAGTTTGAGGATATAGAGTGTGTTGTGAATTTCCAATACACTACTAATAATAAAAATAGTAATAATTAACTTTTTGTTGTACACATAAAAAGAAGTTTAGATTTTATAAAACAATACACAAAAAGAAATGTACAACGGGCGGTCTTATCGATAAACAGCGATCTCTTCCACAGAACCTCCGTGGGGAGATAACGATACAATAATATTAATTTGTAAGTATAAAAATGAATGTTTTTCAGAAGATTGGATCAGATTAATTATTTTCCTCCACAAGGGGCTATATAAGGTATGGTCCACCTAGTGGTTAGCGGTTACATCAGCCTTCACACAGGCAACAGCACGAGTATTACATGCGCCTTGTTGATTTTACCCCCACCCCTTCTAAGGAGCTAATCAGCGTAATAGCAGAAACACAACACACACTGTTATGTGCTCATAACAAATTTTCAATAATTTCAATATTCTAGAACATTCTTATGATTGTATTTGTTTAAAACTATTTTGAGGACATTTTGGACTTAAGCTGTATATATATACCTAATGCTATGCAGGTATTTTGTTAATTTAGTTCATTTTCTCAATTTGATTTGATATTTTACTTAGTAGATATGAAATTTTTAACAAATAGAAAAAGTGAAGTAATAAAATTCCAATTACGATTTTCAAAGGAAAGTTTATCATGTTTATTACGTAGTAATATTAAACATCTAAAACTTAATAAATAAATAATTACGAGATTTGTCTTAGTACTCGTTTCCTAAAAGCCTTCTAATATCTTAAATATATAGTCGTTTGTTCCTAATTGATAGGCAAAATAAGTCTACTGAATTGAATTTCAACAAATGTTACAAACCATTAGAGTGCACAGCAGATCCAAAAATTGGTTATAGGATAGAAAACCGTGCCGGAAATTTGCTTTTATTTATATATTTATATTGTTTTATATACTCGCTTATAACTTTCAATCCTAATCAGAGTTCATATACGTATAATAATATAAGGAATTACTGCGAGTATTTGTTAATACTTAACGGCGAGTATTTGTTTTTGTTTTGCATGAGTCGACGAAATAAAGGTATGTTTTATATCATTGAACGTGTACGTTATCACTAATCACTTATCAGCGAATATTTTCGTCAAAAATAAAAAGTTTAAGAGTGACGAACTAAAACGGTTAAATTATTAGCAAAAACAAAATGAGAATTAAAAGAAATTTCGTAGTTACTTTGTTCAGTAGCTAAGTTCAACTCCATTTTCTTGACTACATTGTTTGTTTATTATCATTTCTCATCACAAACCAGCTGATTTACCTACGAAAGTATTAAGTGTTGTGACTGCTATTATAAATATTCACATCATTAAATTAAGTTCGAGTGAAAACGTTACGTGGAACAAATTATATAGAATTGAAGTGTTTTTAGGGAGGTGTCAGTGAATTTTTAAGTATTGAAGATTTTAGATTCTTAGTACACAAATAATAACAACTGAATAAACAGAAAATTTTATAACAGCCATATTAAAAGTAAAAGTTTTTAAACGTTGTCCCCTTTTCTGGTCTCAAAATTATATGAATATGTAAATGAAGAGTTCTAAATATATCTTATAATAAAGATGAAATGTATTTTGGAGATACGTTCAAGATACACAACATATACGAGATGGCTATTTTATAATACTACCATTAGATTCTCATTACTCTCTAATAAAAGTTTGGGCATGTATCCAATCCATGAGGCTTAGTTCTTATTAAATTACACTTGTATAATACGAACATATAACCATTAGTCCTACGAAAGTTCCATCATACCTAAGTGCTCAGAGTCCGGCTAGGGCCATATGATATTCATAAACATTGTAAAGCAACGATTTAAATCTTTGTTGTAAAGTATATCGGCTTCAAAATATATCATATACCCAAAATCGTATCAAAATTATAAGCATTAACTCAAGATAAACGTCGTTCAATATCGATTCCAGGAAGGTCACGTGTTTCTCGAAAATTTATAGCATTTAGTCAGAGTGTAGGCGGAGAAGGTCGCTACGTAGTTAGTCCCCCTAATAATTACCACGTGTTCATTGGATACAAGTAATATGTTAATATTACTTTTCAAGGTATTTTTTCTTTTTTATTTTAAAATTCAGAACCTTCCAGGATATAAGGAAACAAAAAAAAAAGTCATAAATGTCAATATTAGTGTGAATCATCATTGCTTTAAAAACAAAAAGTGCGTGTATACAAAGTACACATTTCAGAACAGTATACATACATAAAACGTTAGTACAAACTAATTTTTAAGTGACGTTTATATGTATAAAAATCTAAAGCTTTAGATTTCCGTTCCAGCGCCTTCGACAAAAACGTTACCTTTTCATTAAAACGTTGCCGTTCAATCCGTAAAAATTTTACCCTCATGCGCCTAAAGAAGGTTCTGTTCAAAAAATAAGATATTTGCTTTACGTTCCCGCGTTTACAAACTTTTCAATTACAAGGGACCTAACACATTATCAGCGATTCATCAAATAATTTATATCTCAAAGACACCATTTTTTTAAAAGTAATTATTTAGAAAGCTTCATACGTTTGTTGGATCAAGCTAATCTGAGAATACAGTCTAATTCCAAAATGTCATAGATGGCAACGATTGAACCACAAGAACACTAACAACCAAAGAGATCGTCTAATGACTTTAAACGAATACAGAAATTACATTGTGACGTTGATGAATGATCATAATAATGAATTACCTTGTTATAACATGGAACCTTTAATATTTGTTAACCATATTGAAGATAATAATTACGAAACTTTGAAAGAATTAGGTAATTAAAAAGTTTTCTTTTGTAACTTCGATAACTGAGTTTCCATATTCAATTAAAATACTTATACAGCGTGATTTACTTAAAGAAATGAATAACATATATTTTTTGAGCTGGATGGCTATGTATTATAACAGCTTTAGCTTTTCATTAAAAAGAGATAGTAAATGTGCATGATTTAATTGAAAAGAGATGTAATGTGTAATAAAGCTACTTTAATATCGTTTTCTTCAAAGTATTCTTTTTAAGTTCAATATTTTTGCAATAATAATTAGTTGTTTTAATAATTGATTTAAATAATCAATAAATCACAGCATCAACGGCGTCGTAAAAATATTAAATTTGCTTGAGTAGATGTAATGTGACAATGAAGAGAGACTGAAATTTTTTATTCCGCCATAAGGTAAATTACACATACTTAACAAACGTCAAAAAATATCATTCACAAAAAAACATAAAAACAAAAGAAAATTAAGGTAGCAAAAATATTAATTAATAAAAAAAATTTACATTTTAACATTAGGTACATTACAAACTTATTAAACTTTTTTCGTCGACCTACGTTGTATTATACCGCATAACTTTCTACTGGATGTACCGATTTTGATAATTCTTTTTTTGTTGGAAAGAAGATATCCTTAGTTTAGTACCATGATAAGGAAACCAGGATCTGATAATGGGATCCCTGAGAAATCGAGGGAACTTCTTGAAAATCCGCAATAACTTTTTACTGGGTGTACCGATTTTAATAATTTTTAATTTAATCGAAAGCTGATGTTTGTCATGTGGTCACATATAAATTTCATTGAGATCTGATAACTACTTTTTGAGTAAACTTTGATAACGCGCAGTTACTTGAGTATTTTTTCGTCGATCTACGTTGTATTATTACTCGTCGATGTAATTGAAGTCGGTTTTTTTTCGTTTGCGAGCAAACACAATTATTGGAAATCATATTTAAATACGAACTACATATTGATAAAATATGAATAATATTTTCCGATTTTACCGACATAATAATATAAAATATGAACTGCTTATTTAAATAAAAAATCACGAGGACAATAATGTAGGCTGAAAGAAAAAAAGTCTGAGGAAAAACTCTCGGTACTTTTTTAAAATCTAAAGTCATATACAAGACAAAAAACGTAACAGTATAACCATGAAATTATCAGGATAAACACGAGACAGCCATTCGTGTGTACTGAAATCACCACATGACACCTGCTTACAATATTGTGTCTGTGCTATTTACATGGCGGGTCATAGACATAGCCTGGTCGAGCTTTTTTCAGTCCCGTGCCATTTTCATCATTAAGATATTCATTGATGCTATCATAAAATGTGCCTGTAGTGATTTTGCTTTTGACGTACACGAGCTGTAGCCAAAACACTGCTGTCTTCCTATTTAAATTTAAATCGCATCGCATTGTGCCTGTAACATCCCACTGCTGGACATAGGAACTATTTCTCGATGTAGGAGAAGGATTGGAGCTTAATCCTTAATTATTTATAGCAAACACTACCGGACCCCGCAGACGTTGTCCTGTCCGGAAAATAGCTACCAAATTTGGTTGCTTACATACCGATAGCAGCGTCACCTACCGGGTCCAATTGAGATAAAAACTACCCTATCTCCCAAGTTGGACCAAATTACAGATGCTTACAAAATTTGATAAAAGTTGGTTCAGTAGTTTCGGAGTTACATACCGATAGCAGTGCCACCTACTGGGTCCAATTGAGATAAAACTACCTTATCTCCCAAGTTGCCCACATACATCGTGACACGAAATTTATATATATATATATCTGGCCGATATACGTTTAAGACCAGTTTTTATTAAGTCGCCCTTTAATTTTTAAATTTTTATATCTAAGTCATTTATAATATTTATTCAGATATTACAATTGTAGTTATGCTCTATAGTTACCCATCTAGCTAGACGTAATTGTACTCTATACGTATTACATGTAGTATGTATTATATAGTTTATATAGGTACTCTTTGTGAACAAAACTTGTGAAAAATAACACTAAATAAATGAATATTTGTAAAAAATACACACATTAAAACAAGTATTTGACAGCGTTGTAGCTGACAAACTAATTACAAAATTACAGCGCAATTATTGAAGAAATCTGTAACTAGTAGCTATTATATAATTTTATACCTATCAAGCTACAGACTATCACGACTGCTGACTCAGTGCAGTCTTGTTTTATAATCAACATATTATAACAAAAGTGACCTTATAAGAATGAACCGGGTTTTTGTATTTTTTAAAGACTTCTTTTGGTCCTACCATGGAAGTGTTAGCTGCAAAAATATTATTTTGCAAAGTATCCATTCAATAGGCCTTTGGTATGGTCCGAAAATTTATGGCATTTACGGGTTGGCTAAAATATGTATACTTTGTTTTCTAATAACGAATTTAACCCAAATGATAGCAGTTGTTATGGCCACAGACAACGCAAAGAAACTATATGCTTGCTTCAGCGTATTACCATTTTGCACTATCGGGTTTCTGAAAATGTGGTCACTGTTTTGGAACGAAAAATGTTGGCGTTCCATTATCACCCAGGCGTCGTCTTTGGAATACGAGCAGTTGAACAACAGCTATACTCCTTACGAATATGAATCAGATGACGAAAATGAAAACAATTTTAGTAAACACATTGATTCTTATACAAAGAATTTTTTTTTAGTTTCAAATCGTTTGTCGCAAATTTATATTTTCACAGCGATTGTGTATGTGGTGTCACCATTTCTTGAATACGGAATATATTTGTACACCGGTCAACCTGTTAAAAGTATTCCTCACATATTACCAGGATGGTATCCTTTAGACAGATATACGTTCGCCTACATCATAACAATTTTTATGGAAATGGTTGCTGCATTTTACTGTGTACGTGTCCATATAGTATATGATGTAACAGCTATAGGTTTGATGATTTTTATTCGCGGTCAGTTTTCATGTTTACATGATTATAGCGAGCTAATAGGTGGTAAAGGGAAATCATGCGACATATCTACTAGAAGAGACGAACGCGCGTTATACAGAATAAAGAAATGCCATCGTTTTCATGTTTTGCTAATAAAGTAAGTTTTTTAAAATTTTCAACAATATTTTGATTGAGCTGTGAAAGATTTTTTCATTTCAATTTTATTTTAGGACAATTCACGAACTTGATAGTTTAATTCATAATATTTTGGGCATATACTTTTTCGTGACTGCCCTCACACTGTGTTCAGTTGCGGTTCAGCTTAATTCGGTGAGATATGCATTATATTGGTTATTCATTAGTTTAATATGAAAACAAGTTTTTTTTTGTTCGGTTTTATTGTCCAGCTTGTTTTGTTTTCCTTTTTTTATTTTCATGAAATTTTATTTTCACGCCACTTTTGGCGTAAACTTGTGGAGGCCTATATCCAGCAGTGGACTGCGATAGGCTGAAGTGATGATAATTGAAAGTTAGGTTTTATAACAAAGACAAATAAGTACTCAAATGAAATAATCACTTTTTTCTTATAGGAGCATGCTAGCATCACGCACTTAATATCTCTTCTTCAATATATGGGCGCTTCGATAACTCAATTGTTCCTGTTCTGTCATTACGGAAACGCAGTATTAAATGAGGTGTGAACTTTGATAGAGTACGAACTTCACGTATGGTATTAATCGTATTATTGACTTTCGCCAGTCTGGTTCCTATAATCATAATTCCATTCGTAGGTAAAGCTTATCGTTTTTTATTTTAACATAGTAACCGGGCTTTTATGAGCGTGTACTGTATACTCAGAATGTGAAACATAAATACTTTTTTCCTTCTAACATTTAAACAATGTCATTTTTATAATAATTTATTTTATTACATGTGTCGTAACTTGAGTTTTACAGCCCTTCACCCCATAGTCAGTGAAAAATGTCTCTAACGAACTTAGAAGGGTCAGTTTAAAATGAAATAGTACATTATTGGAACTACTATTAAAAAAAAAAAACAAGAAACATTTAAGGAAATATCAGTTGGGTCAAGACTAGAGGATAATAGAAGCTACGTAACGTTTGACCTTGACTTTTTTGACTTTGACCTTGAATTTGTCCGAGTTTTTATATCTCGGCTCATTACTGACTGACCAAGGAGGTTGTGAAAATGAGATCCGTTGACGACCCCAAATGGCCAAGTCTGCAATGAGCAAACTGACCCGAATATGGCAGAACAGGAAATTATCTAATAAAACGAAAAAAACGACTCGTTCAGACTCTGGTATTCTCCATTTTCCTTTATGGCTCAGAATCCTGGACAATGCTCCCCGGAGAGGAAGAAGATCGACGCGTTCGAAATGTGCTGGCGAAGAATGCTGCGTATACCGTGAACGGCCAGGAGAACCAATGTCTCGATTCTGAAAAAATATACATAAAAAAGAGACTGTCAAGTATTTTCTACCAGCGTGTCCTCCGTTATTTTAGTCATATAGCGCGAAGGCAGCCTGACAGCTTAGACAAGCTGATGGTGCTTGGCAAAGTAGACGGGAAAAGACCAAGTGGCCGCTGTGCCACACGGTGGTCGGACCAAGTTACCAACCTCACGGGTCTCCAAGTGACCGCAGCCCTGAGGATAGCAGAGGACAGGACGGACTGGAGAAAATATACAGAGATCGTGACCCAGACCCTGGATCCTAGTGGACACGACCTTCAGCAATGAAGCAAACGACCGAGGAGAGAACGCTTGATCAGCATTTCAGTAGTACGAATTGCCTCCATACCCTGGGAACCATTACATATTTTCGTATCCCTATTAATATTATAAATGTGAATATAAGTTTGTTTGTTACGTTTTCACGAGAAAACTACTTAAGCGATCATCATGAAACTTTGTACACATATTCTTGGAGGTATAAGAAATAATATAGAATACTTTTAAAAAATGAAATGCGAGGGAAGCCGCGGGTAAAAGCTATTTTCATATAATTACAATTCAGTTGATTAAAGCATACACTGCGGTTCGGTCATTCGTTTTAACTGATATATGTATAATTTGTTGATTATTTTCTAAAAAGCCCACTCACGTTTCCGTAATTTTATCTACATTACTACATACATTAAATAAACAAAAATACCACCGTTTATTTTTATGTGTATAAGTACATGCTTCGAGGTGTAGATTTTTTGTCTTTACCATCCATTCCACGTCATGTTACGTGATTTGAAGAGCGCGTTAAGTTTTCATTATAATATAAACCCTTACACTATGAACCCCAGAATCTTTGATGACCTATTATTACGGTTACTAAATGGTGAATTTTATGTTTCTCTCTATACTAGAATCTTCTTCGTTATGTAACTGAAGGATAATGTTCCTTTCAGAAAATTTAATTAACAGCTTTTTAGTATTAACTTAGGTTGTAATTTTTTCTTTTGAATATTTGTATTCTTCATTTTAAAAAGTATTTACTACCTTTATTATTTACAGAGTTCTGTTCCTAATGGCAGAGGTCCGTTCTGTTCAGCGATCTGGTGCCTCAGTGTGAATGTGCGACGCGAAATAGCCATATTGTGTGTAGGAATGTCTCGTTGCTACAAAATTAGTGCTGGGCCTTTTAATTCACTCAATTTATCCTCTTTTATTCAGGTAATAAACCCTCTTTAGATACCGTCTTTTATTAAGGAAAGTTTTTTTTTAAATGTACAAACACAGAAAGTAACTAGGTACGTACTGGAATTATTATATCACATATTTCATATTTGATTGTCTTACAATTACTAAAATAGGTACTTTATCAAACTTCTTCCAATAAAAAGATGCGGCTGATAATTTTGCTAAATATACATATCTTTTATTTTTAATGATATCAAAATATTTTTTTTTCTGTAATTCTGTAATTTT
This sequence comes from Melitaea cinxia, assembly GCF_905220565.1. Classification (NCBI taxonomy): domain Eukaryota; kingdom Metazoa; phylum Arthropoda; class Insecta; order Lepidoptera; family Nymphalidae; genus Melitaea; species Melitaea cinxia. The sequence continues at coordinate 11,743,046 of NC_059401.1, forward strand.
TTGGTAACGATTTACTTTAATATTGATCCTGCTAAAAACAAATTGGCATTACATCTATATTTTTTAGTATTAAAATATTCGTTATGCAAGTATGTTTTTAAATGTAGGGTTTAAAACACGGCGAGTGGCAAAATTGGATTTAATATGCAAATAAGCATAATAAACGCATTCAACTGTATGCATAACGATTCGTTTGTATAAAATGTTATTATTATAAAACCAAAATTGTAAAATTGTTTAATTAGCACGTTTATTTGTTTCAGATAATTCGCACTACATATAGTTATTATGCATTTTTACGTCAAAGTACAAAGTAAAGACGAACTTGGACCACCGGATAAAATATGTTAAACATATTCATAGTTGCACATTTCACATTTTAATATGTAGAATCTTTATTATATAATATTATCATATCACTTTTATAAAAAAGAAACTAATTTGTACATTACAAACAAAAAAAAAAATCTAAAATAATTGAAATCGTGCAATAGTTGAATCGTGTATGTGATGTGTATGGATACCTATACTTATATAAATAAAGCCACTTTGGGTAATTTTATTAGGTGTTTATATGACTTTAGTAAATGAAATGATTTAGTTATTTGATTTAGAAAAGTGGAATCCCATTAAATAGGAATTCAAAATTAAGTAAAATTGACGTTACTGGTTGATAAAGCTTTTAGAATCTTAATTAGAAAATAAGTAAGCAAAAAGTAATCGCGTTGTTTACTTATATCACCGACTGCAGGTTCGCATTTAATGACGTGACAGCAATAACAATATTGCGACAATTTACGGAACTACTTACTTACATATTTTTTTACCCTTAATGAAAGGTTGCTTACTAGTAGGTACTGCTATAGGAATTCTGGGGATAAAAATTATTGAACCCGTTCTTATTCTCATTTCATAGTAATCCTTATTATACAAGTAATAAATTTTTTAATAATTTTCTTAGTATTTAATGACTTACTTGAATAGTTAGCTAATGTTTACGCGAATTTCACTCATTATAATGAAACAACTTTTTCGGATTTTATCGTGGTTTGATGGGAGTCCTCCCGAAAAAATTGTTTTATAATAATGAGTGAAATTCACGTAAACATTAGAAAACAATAGGTGTAGTGTTGTTTGGCAGCCTCCAGTACCCGGTGATTCCTAGCACCCTCTTCCCCAACGTTAACGCGACCGCTGCCGTAGTCGGGAATAGTGCACCGAAGAGGTGGCCGCCCATCTTCGGCCTGTGTATTTGAAAGCCAGCAGTTGGATGGGTATCGGTCGGTTTTATCAATTCCAAGGTGGTAGTGTAATCGTGTTATGGGTGGTCGTGTTATCCCTTATACTCCTCTTACGACACCCACGGAAAGAGAGCGGGTAGTTATATTCTATACTGCCGTAACCACACAGCAGTTAGGTATGTTCCCTATACACCCTATAATAACCTATATCGTATTTAGGGAAGCTTGAGATAAAATTGAAACAAACACTTTTTAATAATCATTTGTTATCCGAATAAAAATAAAAGTAAAATAAAAACAAAAATAACTACGTAAGAAATACGCTGACAATACTATAAATAATATTTAAGAATGATGTCTTTAGAACTCATGTAATCCATTTAAAAAAAATATCTAATTTATATTTATTTTATATTTGGTTTTATTATCCTCATAGTTACCTTCATAGTACCTTCCAACAAAACTTGTACAATTATTCGGACATGTGAACTATGTCAGATAAACAAAGGACAGAAACTAAATTCATAGTTTGTTTTTATCATGGAGTCAAGTTTTTACTATACAACATAAGAAAAATACACATAGCTAATAGATACACAAATGGAAAGCCCTAAATTAAATTAAATTAAATAGAAATAAAAAACAGTAAAATAAAAGCTTGAGAAACACTGTGTTCTTATTATTATAAATTAACTAGCTGTGCCCGCGGCTTCGCCCGCGTTGAAATCAGTGTGTCACAAAGTTTTCCCGGCACACTTCCAGTTAAACTCTCATTATAATCGGCTTAGCCGTTCCGTAAACCTTCCTCTTGAACCGCATGAAAATCCGTTCAGTAGATTTTGAGGAAATCGATCACATACACTTTTGGGGACTGTTTTATAATACACTAACTGTTGCCCGCGACTACATCCGCGTGGTTATGAAGATATGCATTACTATTAAGATGTTTAACGCATTTTTTTTATTTAGTCACTTGAAATGCTTATCACACTGAGTAACTTTTTAAAAGGCACAATTTAGTATAATTTAATACTTGTTTTTATAAAACCTCTCTATACACCACATTTTTAGTTTTATTTTCAGGCTGTATATGTTTCATACAAACTATCAAACCCCAATTAAACCCCCTTAGCGGTGGAATATCGCTAAATCTCTCTACTCTACTACTATTATCTACTAACTATAATCTACCTCCCTGCCAAATTTCATCGTTATCCATCCTAGATGGATGGACCTTCCAGCTGTTTTTGGGTTCTCGTGATGAGTGAGTCAGTGACCTTTCCCTTTTATATATATAGATTACGATGTATTATTTGGACACCTCCTCACCATCTATAGAACATATATTTTAAATTTCAAGTCTCTTACTTCAAAGACATAGAACTTTCATACATATTCCCAACCCCCGTTTTATCCCCTTATGGGTTGAGTTTCGTAAAATTTGTTCTTAGCGGATGTTTACGCTCTATAAGGAACCTACCTATCAAATATCAAATTTGTAGCTGTTATAGTTTCGGGGATTTCGTGATGAATGAGTCAATGTACCACCCCCCGTTTTAACTCCGAAAGGGAGTTGATTTCTAAAAATACATTGTTTAGAGACCTCCTCACCATCTATGGAACATACATTTTAAATTTCAAGTCTCTTACTTCAAAATCATAGGACGTTCATACAAACTTGCAACCCCCATTTCACCCTTTTAGGAGTCGATTTTCGTAAAATTTGTTCTTAGCGGATGTTTAAGCCCTATAAGAAACCTACCTATCAAATGTCAAGTTTGTAGCTGTTATAGTTTCGGAGATTTCAACTCCAAAAGGGAGGTTATTATTAAAGATACATTATTTGTACACTTTCTTATCATCTATAGAGCATACATTTTAAATTTCAAGTCTCTTACTTCAAAAACATAGGACTTTCATACAAACTTCCAACCCCCGTTTTACCCCTTTAAGGGTCGAGTTTCGTAAAATCAGTTCTTAGTAGATGTCTACGCCTTATAAGGAACCTACCTGTCAAATATCAAATTTGTAGCTCTTATAGTTTCGGAGATTTCGTGATGAATGAGTCAATCTACCATCCCCTTTTTTAACCCCAAAAGAGAATTTATTTCTAAAGATACATTATTTGGATACCTCTTCATCATCTATAGAGTATACACTTTAAATTTCAAGTAGCTTACTTCAAAAACATAAGACTTTCATACAAACTTCCAACCCCCGTTTTACTTCCTTAGGGGTCGAGTTTCGTAAAATCCGTTCTTAGCGAATGTCTACGATCTATAAGGAGCCTACCTGGTAAATTTCAAGTGTTTAAGTGTTATAGTTTTGGAGATTTCGTGATCAGTGAGTCAACCTACGAACCCCCGTTTTAACCCCAAAAAGGAGTTGATTTCTAAATATACATTATTTGGACACCTCCTCACCATCTATAGAGCATACACTTTAAATTTCAAGTCTCTTACTTCAAAAACATAGCACTTTCGTACAAACTTCCAACCCCCGTTTTATCCCCTTAGGGGTCGAGTTTCGTAAAATTTGTTCTTAGCGGATGTTTACGCTCTATAAGGAACCTACCTATCAAACGTCAAATTTGTAGCTGTTATAGTTTCAGAGATTTCGTGATGAATGAGTCAATGTACCATCCCCCGTTTTAACCCCGAAAGGGAGTTGATTTCTAAAGATACATTGTTTAGAGACCTCCTCATTATCTATGGAGTTTTAAATTTCAAGTCGTTTACTTCAAAAACATAGGACTTTCATACAAACTTCCAACCCCCGTTTTACCCCTCTAGGGGTCGAATTTCGTAAAACCCGTTCTTAGCGAATGTTTACGCCCTATAAGGAGCCTATCTGCCAAATTTCAAGTTTTTAGGTGTTATAGTTTCGGAGGTTTCGTGGTGAGTGAGTAAACCTACCATCCCCCGTTTTAACCCCAAAAGGGAGTTGATTTCTAAAGATAGATTATTTGGACTCCTTCTCATTATCTATAAGGCATACATTTTAAATTTCAAGTCTCTTACTTCAAAATCATGGGACTTTCATACAAACTTCCAACCCCCGTTTTATCCCCTTAGGGGTTGAATTTCGTAAAATCCGTTCTTAGCGGATGTTTACACTCTATAAGGAGCCTTCCTGCCAAATTTCAAGTTTGTAGATGTTATAGTTTCGGAGATTTCGTGATGAGTGAGTTAACCTACCATCCCCCGATTCAACCCCAAAAGGGAGTTGATTTCTAAAGATATATTATTTGAACACCTTCTCATCATCTATAGAGCATACATTCTAAATTTCAAGTCTCTTACTTCAAATTCATAGGACGTTCATACAAACTTGCAACCCCCATTTCACCCCCTTAGGGGTCGAGTTTCGTAAATCCGAAAATTCTTAGCGGATGCTTAGGCATAGACGTAGGTCTTATAAGGAGCCTACCTGCCAAATTTCAAGTTTGTAGGTGTTATAGTTTCGGAGATTTCGTGATGAATGACCTTTCGCGTTTATATATATTATAGATATATATATTATAAATTAATATATATTATAAATTAATAGATTATACGTACTTACATAATAAACTAAATGTATATATAGATTATAGACTAAAGTTGACTTGGTACATCGTTAAGACATCTAAAATATCTTGAAGTGTTTTAGTGTTTTTAGAAAGTTTTATACAAATAATAATCTAAGTTGGTCTTGTAACTACTAAAAGTTGAGCTCTAAAATAAACTAACTTTAGTTCTGCTAGAATTGAATATTCATAGTCATATTTTTAGCTTTGAAATTTATAATTGTAATTGATCGCAAACGAAAAAATAACGGACTTTAATTACACCGACAACTAATACTACGTAGGTCGGCGAAAAATAGTCAAGTAAATACGCATTATTACAGAGAACTCACTTTTCTGATCTCGATCAAATTAGAATGGGACGACACAGCAAACACCACCTTTCGATTAAAAATTCATTGAAATCGGACCACCCAGTAAAAAGTAATGAGGTAACACATATTAAAAAACAATACAACCGAATTGAGAACCCCTTCCTTTTTTAAAATCGGTTAAAATACTGGTTATTAAATGTGTTTACATTAAAGGTTTGTAGAGCGCAGTGCTATGCAGCCACTATGCCTTGATCCTACGGTTTTGATCAATTATATTTCATAAAAATAATTAGGTATAAGTATTAGTCAGTTCTGAAATTGTAATACCGATTTACAATATTTAGATAATGTTGAATTTTTTAAATAGGTCTATACCTATATATTATAGCTATAACAAAACTAAAATTTTGATAAAGGCAGCTATTACACTTTTAGTATTAGCACGAATATAATCTATTTACTACCTATCTACTTATTACACTTATCTTTATGTCCACAATTAGATTTATGAATCTTTGCCATTGTTTTTTCACACGTAACATAAAAACTTGAATATATAATAGCATCAAATGCAGCAGAAATAAATCAATAATAATATACTTATATCATAGTAGATTACAGAATGTTACATCCCTAAGCCTTGCCATCCAATACAAGAAATTATGCAGAACGCATGCAACAGCATTTAAGTTTTGATGTTCATATTCGTTTAGGCGCATGATGGAACTGCAACTAATTATTGGTAAGCATCGAGGTCTTTTCCTTAAATATTTATTTACCTACTTTATTATATATTTTTTAAATGTTTTCAACTTTACAGCCCAGTTGTGACGATTAGTACTGAACTATCGGTTGTGTGTAGCCCGCCGAATAGTGTCCCGGATCACGTCAAAATATTTTATTATTTATGATGTGTATTGGTAGTTATGAAGGTAAGCCATAAAATTTACGATTAACTGATGCGACGAAAAAATGGAGTTTCTTGATTCTGCGCGTTTTTATTATTTATGATCGTCCTTAAAATGTTTGTCCGGAGAGAACGAAATCAAAATTATCATTATTTTTAGTTACGCTATTCAATGTGCTTTATACTTATTTTTTAAAAGGCACTGCATTTTACGTAGTTAAATAAAAGTGGCATATGTTAATAATTAAATTTTAGATATAACTCTAAAAGTACTTGTCAGATTTCAATTAATTGAAATGGGACCAAATGACACGCAACACCTTTCAGTTAAAATAAAATACAACGAAATCGGTCGACCCAGTCAAAAGTTCTGAGGTAACATACATAAAAAAATACGATCGAATTGAAAACCTCCTCCTTTTTAAAATTCAGTTAAAATGACCCCCAAATTACCTCCTTTAGCCCACTGTCGTGGGAAAATTTCTTATTCCTCAAGTCTTTTTTAAATTGGGAAACAAAAATTACTTGGGACCAGACCAGGGCTGTAGCAGCCATTGTAATTTGCTTGTGAACCAGTGCGTTGTCTTGCAAGAGCAACATGCTCTTGGTCAATTTTCTTCGACGTTTTTCCTTGATGCCTCCTTTAATATTTCTAGTATGGTTGCGTAGTATTTTTCGGGTATGATCCTTCGCTTTTCTTTGTAATCATTAGTATTATCCCCTTACAATCCCAAAACACAATAGCAATCAACTTTCCTGTCGACTCGAACACTTTTAATTTCTTTGGTGGTGGTGTCCCTTTTTATGCCATTGCATGGACTCTTGTTTGGACTCAGGCTCAGTGTTTCATCAACCCATGTTTCAAACGGGTGTCCTCCAGTTCAATTTTTTCCACTTTTTCGACGATGTCTGATGTGGTCGTCTCAACCGGCCTTCTGAGCGGGGGTCGCCTTCAATCGACTCCCAAACATGTTTCAAAGACCATGCTATTTGTAAGTCATTGATTTACTGTGGTACTTTTCACTATAAATGGTTTCCATTTCATTCAAAATGGTCTGAGCGATCTTTCCTTGCTTAGTAAAGAACACCTGAATGCGTCGCTCTGTTATTTTATTAGAGCAGTCAATAAGAAGCCATTCATTTTTTAGGTGGTGTTATGTTATGTGTGCAAGGGGAGCTAATCCCGATTTTATATAATATGCTACTCACCATTTTTATTCTTATTATATATCCTATATTACTCTCTCAATGTACCGTAAATTGTTTGTAATTTAAAGTTCCCAAGGGTATTTATATATTCATTGTTTAATATGAAAATAAGTTTTTTTTCTTTTCGATTTCGTATTGTTTCATTGTTTTTCCTTTTCTTATTTATACTTTTGTTCTATTTAATTTAATTTCAACATTACGAAGGTCGTAATTTGCCTTAATGCTTATATTGCACTAGCTTCTGCGCGCGGCTTCGTCCGCGTAAAACAGAGGCGCGCGCAATACTTGATCATTATTTTGCTGCGATGTTATTTTAAAACTGCGATATCTCCTGAGATACTCATTGAAATCGAATTATGTAAAGGGCTATTTTGTTTTAAATTAAATACTTGCGATGAATAACGTATTTATTTAGATAAGGATTAATATCATGTTTATAAAAACATCTTCACAAATAATGCATTATTTTAGAACAAATTTGGTTAGTATAAAAAAGGTTATAGTGAGCCTACCTGTAAAGATAGATATATGCTGTCGCGGACTTTTTTTAGTACTTTTAAAAAGGATCAAATCTGTCATACATGATTTTTGCGAATCTTTAACTGTTTTCACAGCGCACGCAGCGGAAGCTCTTAAAAGGAAAAAAGAACCCCCGATTTTGAAACATTCTTCATTGGTGCTCCGCTCCTTTTAGTCTTTGCGTGATGATATATAGCTTATAACCTTTCTCGATAAACGGGCTATCTAACACTAAAAGAATTTTTCAAATCGGACCAGTAGTTTCTGAGATTAGCGCGTTCAAACAAATAACAAACAAACAAACTCTTTAGCTTTATAGTATTAGTATAGATTTTGTTTCTTTTATAAATTTTTGTGTGCTGTATGCCATCCTTAATAAATAAATAATAATTTAAATAATCGATTATTTTGACCACTTTGTAGCGAAAATGATCGCTTCTGTTTTACACAGGAGAACGATTGCTCTCGAAAGGCGTTTGTCTTCCGAGACTTCCTTGAAAACATAACAGAGACGATGAACTGTGCGGAAACTTGGTGACGTACAAAAATGACAACGCTTATTTGAAAGATATTTTTAAAATATTTAATTACCTTAATTTATAATTGCAAGGTGATGAGTTGAATTTAATAGAAACAAAAAAAAAAGTCGAAACAACTTTTGTGGGAAAACTAATTCTATTCAAACGAATCTAATTTATAATAATCACGACCCTCAGCCACGACCACGAGTAGCACGATTACAGAGAGGGAGAATTATTTTTAATTTGTGATTACTACTAGATAATAATATAAAATTTGTCTAATTAACTATTATGTGAAAAGGGGCGTTGGAATTTTGTTTTCTTGTAAGTAGGGTAGTCCATAAAAAGGTTGGCAACCTATGGTCTAGATTATCTGATAATAACTAAATAGTCAATAATCGTGTTTAAAATCTTTATTTGTATTTAAATAATACTAAAACAGTACAAATATTTAAACATTTCATATTCAAATTAACAATTTAATTGTTGATTTTTTGGTTCTGAGAACATATAACAAGAGTTATTTATTAACTTGTTTTTTTAACCAATCAGACACATTGCTCTGATGTGTTTTCGTCCATTTGATATTGTTCCGAACATTTTCGAGAGCTCGAACACGGGACGACTCGCCAGCGCCTGCTTCGGGATACTGAGCGAAAAACGACTCCATCTAAACATTATAAATAATTTTAATAATTTAAATTATAAATTTATAGGAAGAGGGTAGCGTCTGGTGAAAGTTGAGAGCTGAAGATCAACCTCAATGGTGTGCCATTGAAGAGTCCTATGACCTAAGTCGATGAAGACCAAAACGAGTAAATAAAGACCTTTACGAACTTGCTATGTAAGCCTTTATTTCCCGCGACTATTTGTAAAGTAAATAGTAATAGTAAAAATATAAACTGTAATAAGATTCAACGAAACAACCCATAGTGCGATAAAGACGCAATGGCAATCAGAATGCTATGAATAGAATCATACGGTCACCGATTAACATATCGGAGGTTATAATAAAAAATCGATTATAATATTATAAGTGCGACTTTTCTGTCATTTTTTAGTTTATGTGTGAAGATGAATTCAAAATTATTTTCAATCAATAGAATTATATAACAGCCGATCCACGTGGATCAGCTTTTGCTATTTTTTTTTGAATAATTTATTTTACTATGATCGACGATGGAGCAAGTCGTTAGTAGTTATTTTCTTTTTTTATACAACTAGGTCGGCAAACAAGCGTACGGCTACTCTGATGATAACCGATTATGGTAGCTTATAGCTTATATTCGACGCCTGCAACACTAGAACCGCAAGAGTATTGCCGACTCTACCCCTAATCCCCCCCCCCAGGAGCTCTAGTTACCTTACTCACCACAGGAACACGATACTTCTTGAAAGCAGTATTATTTTGCTATCATCTTCTGTAAAGTCTAAAACTAGTTGGGCAGATTTTGAGCAAGATATTTTCTCCTGTGGGCCTACATTAGTTAAAGCTTCTATACAATTGTCCAAAAAATTTCATGTAAATATATCCATAGTACATAAGTGAAATACTATCAAAGTGAGGAAAGAAAAGAGCTGGATGTGTGCAATTCATTTTGAGATGAGATTCTACGTAAATTTTATACTGCTTGAGAGTATTCAATGTTCCAAGTAATAATGTAAATGTAATAATGGAGCGGTCAATTTTTGATATGATATTCAAAAATGTTTAGAATTCCTAATGTGTGGGTAACACAAAAATAAAATCATAGATATTAATAATGTCCGTTCCTCAGATCTTAATGCTTCTCAAAGTTTTATCAAGGCCATTTCCAATCCCAATATAATTCTAAATAAAAATGTTTGTCTTATTCAAGTTTCCTCACAATCTGTCGTGAAAATAAACTTAAAATGGTAACAACCATCTATCATTAGAGATTAAAACGTTCTCGTTGACAATATTATTTCAGATATATATATTAAATATTTACCTCTTTTAGCCTTATTTCCGTGTTGAAAGTGTCAGTGATGCTAGGTACGAGGCTCCCTAAGTATCTGCTATTTAGCGTGAACCGTTCGACTAGTTTCGGCCAATTTTCTCGAACATTTTGCCAAATTAAATCAGTACCAGATGGGTTCGAACTGATAGAAGTCAAAACGTTGAGATAATCTTGACTTCTTATGTACTTTTCATCCCACGCGAGTTCCGTGTATCTAAAATTTAAATATACCTTATATTTAGAAAAATATCACAATACCTTAATTTTAGAAATCTATTAAATTAATAGTTTAGCTGCAGTTAATCAGAAGTTTGTGGTACATACGAGTTAAAATTCTTTTACATTTAAAATTATTAGTATTTCTTTTACTAAATTTCACAAACCTCTTCAATATGTTAACATCCCGTGGTGCAGACAGGGCACTTCGTAGTTTCAACTGTTCTTGAGCGTCGTCCTCTTCCAAATATATCATCCATAGTTTGTCCCATTCGTCTTGCGATGCTGCTTTCATTCCTTTCAAATAATATTCAAAATTGAGAAGCAAGCGAATAATAGATTTATTTTTTAAATAATTTTTAATAATATTTCAGTCTACCTTAAGTTTTCTACTTAGCAACAGTTGACCGAGTGTGATATTTTAAACAGCTATAGCCATTGATTTGGCGAAGTCATAAAATGTAATAGGTGTTAGTTAAACAATTTTAATTATTGATTAGTTAAAAAATTTAATGATTCAGCCAATTAAATAAATTTAAGATCGAAAGAGTTTAAATTAATCAACACCAACACCAATTCAAGTTTGATGTAAGAATCATTTCACTGTACGGCTCATGAGATAGGGCCATAGGCTATATAGAAGCTTGTCGTGTTCTGGGTGTACTATAGAAACACACATAATGTACAAGCCTGTGTATGTGCAGTTACTTGTTACTGTACTCTCTGCTACGGGATTACATCCTACTGGGGGTCGTTGAGTAAGGCGTTTATTTATTTTATTACCCGACTGCCAAGGAAGGGTTATGTTTTTCGCGGGTATCTTGTATGTATGTATGTAATATTCTTTACTACCTCATATTTCCAGAACCACTGAACGGATTTACATAATTGAGGTATCGTTAGGTTCGTCTTAGCTGCCCAAGTGTTCCTAAATAGGTGACATTAAAAAAAATCAAACATGGCGGCTGCGAGAAGCCATTGTAGTTAATTTAAAAAAAAAAAAATATAATAACTTACCGTAGTAATAAATGAAATCTCTCAAGTCCGGCTCGATTGTGATTTCTTTCGGTGAGTTTAGCCACTTCAGAAAAATATTCCTAACCTTTTCTTCAGCATCCGGTAATTGGTACGTTGTCGATAGCGATAGAATTCTCGTACGTAATAAACTGTGGATTGAACATAGATATTAATAATATTTCTACATAATGAATTAAGCTGAAGTAAAGTGTGTAGTCCCACAGCTGGGCAAAACGCCTCTTCCTCCATATAGAAGGGTCTGTCTGTCATAGAAGGGTCAGAGTTTACACACACATCTCTTATAGAGTGCAACAAATCTGTATTTATTTCTGCAGCATGAAACAACAAGTTATTTAAACAGGATATGGTTTTATAGTAGATTGATATAATTATTTATTAAGTCTAATTTAACTTCTAATAATTCTCTTTCCTTATAACTACACCACATGTTGTCAGAAAAGTAAAGTAATAAGAAATAACTGATTAATTTTACTAAAATAACTAAAACTGCGATTACCCGTCAATAACACTTAAGTTCGTTCTCTCCCAGGTTTGTTTTGCGTATAACGGACTTACGAGTCGTTGGACATATTTCTGTAACAAAATAAATCATTACATCATCATTACAGCCTATACCGTCCACTGCTGGACATAGGCCTCCACAAGTTTACGCCAAAAATAACGTGAACTCATGTGTTTTGCCCATAGTCACCACGCTGGGCAGGCGGGTTGGTGACCGCAGTACTGGCTTGTCGCACCGAAGACGCTGCTGCCCGTCTTCGGCCTGTGTATTTCAAAGCCAGCAATTGGATGGTTATCCCGCCATCGGTCGGCTTTTTAAGTTCCAAGGTGGTAGCGGAACTGTGTTATCCCTTAGTCGCCTCTTACGACACCCACGGGAAGAGAGGGGGTGGCTAAATTCTTTAGTGCCGTAGCCACACAGCACCCGTAGTCACACAGCACAACATAAACAAACAACATAAAAAAACAAAATAAAGTTATAAAAAAATTGTATTTCTAATCGCAAAGTTCTCATAGAGAAGCTATGAGATGCTGATAGCTTATAAGAGATAATAATCTTACAAATAAATAAGAGGTGAACTACAATTTGTGGATTAATGGGATCGAATGGAAATATTTTACAACATGAAATGTAAAAGAAAAATATATCATAAGCTTTTATCAGTAGGGTACCGGGTTACCGTTCATTATTGGGATTGGATTTGTTAAATTGACCGTAAGTTTTAAATGAAACAAATACATGGTTTCATTACTAATAATTAAAAATATCGAAAAGAGAAAGAGAAGAAAAGTTAAAATTACTTTAAAAACTAAACTAAAACTACATTATGCAATTACTGAAAAATAAAAAAAAAATCTACAATTTTCAGACCCAGAGTTTTAGAAATTAACACGGCGATGCAGAATGTTTCAGAAAAGGCACAATAAAGGCTATTATGTCCAAAAAACCATTTTTAAACCATTTTTAAAGTGTTAAAAGCTTAATACAATGAAAAAAAAAAAACATTAAAAATACTGCAACTGATTTTCAACTGTATATATACGCATAATTATATTTGCTCGCAAACAAAAAAGAAACCGACTTCAATTAGATCGATAAGTAATACAACGTAGATCAACGAAAAAATAGGCAAGTAACTACGCGTTATCAAAGATTACTCAAAAAGTAGTTATCAGATCTCGATAAAATTTTAAACATCAGCTTTCGAGTAAATTAAAAATTATCAAAATCGGTACACCCAGTAAAAAGTTATTGCGGATTTTCAAGAAGTTCCCTCGATTTCTCTGGGATCCCATCTGTTGAAGCATCAGGCTCAACTGCGCTTCAAGACGCGATTGCCTTTTTATTTCGTAAGGCGTCAGCCTATCAAAATTGACGGTGAATAAAAATTATTTTATTAATATACTGCTAGCACTGCTCATAGTAAGATCTCAGTCTTTTATTTTAAATTTCCTTGGATTCCTAAATTTTTTAAAAACCCCCTGCACGCACACCATCATCAGATTCTGGTTTTCTTATCATGGTACTAAACTAGGGATATCTTTTTTCCAACAAAAAAAGAATTATCAAAATCGGTACATCCAGTAAAAAGTTATGTGGTATATACAACGTAGGTCGACGAAAAAAGCGTCAAGTAAAAATGCATTATTAGATATAACTCGAAAAGTAGTTGTTAGATCTCAAATAAATTTAAATGGGACCAAATGACACACACCACCTTTCGATAAAAACAAAATTTGTAGAATTTTTTCGAAATCGGTCCACCCAGTCAAAAGTTCTGATGTCGCATACATAAAAAAAATACCGTCGAATTGAGAACCTACTCCTTTTTTGGAAGTCGGTTAAAAATAAAAACTGCAAAAATCCAATGTCTTTTTCTAAATATTAGAATAACATACCTGTAAATCGTCATGAGCCGTAGTGTTCAAAAGTCGCGTAGAAAGACTGGCGAAGATCGATGTCGCAGTTTCCCATGGAACAAAATCATTCTCAACCGTTAAGTAAGTGGAGAGGTTTAGAGCTACCGAGTAGGGCAGTACTTGGGCCTCCGCTAGAGCAAACACGTCGTCGAGAAGGTTCGACCGATCTGAGATTGTCAGCTGTGAAACAAATTCAAATATTTATATATACTAGTGGTCAGCCAGTGGTCGAAATTCAACCATAATTAATTTAAATTATAAATTTAACGTTTTTAGGGTCTGTTGTCAAAGAATATTCTGTAATAATAAGCAAAAGAGTACATATGCGTGTGTGTGTCAAATATGAAAAGTGTGTAATGTTTTTTAAACTGATTTATTGTATTTTTATGCATAATTCAAAACCAATTTCTTAGCATTCTGCACTCCTTTTTTATATAAACTATACGTGGGTGCAATTTTCGTAAAAAGGGGTTCAAAGTTTTTGCTTCACGTATTAATATATAGATAAATCAGATTTTGAAATTTAGTATAGAACTTGGAATTTAGTGTTAGCTTAGAATACAATAATATGTCATTATCTAACGCCTTTCAGATACAAATCTTGTGTGAAAGAATAAAATACAAATTACTGTAATAACAAGTACTTTTGAAAAAAAAAAGTAAACAAATAAACAAACGTTACTTTTACTTTACGTTTACTTTTTTGTTACTTTAACTATACTATAAAGGTACTAAGTCTTTAGAATAATTTTAAGTATAAAATTCAAAAACAGACCCACCTGTTTAGTCTGGCTTTGGAGTTGTTCTGTTAAATCTTGCCACATACTATCCGTGTAGTTCACTCTGTAGAACCCTACTTGATTATTATTTATTTTGAACCATTTTTCACCATCCTCCAACGTCAATATAACTGTTGAAAGGAACAAAAAAAATGTACACGAGTCGTTACTATATAAATTAAACATGTTTCGTAATATAGCAACATCACTCACTGTGCTGCCACACCTCACTCGTTAGTTTTTAACACATTAACAGACTTAATCGAAAATTATAGTTCTTATATTTCAGGCCAGACAATTAGCATTAATAATAATAATAATAAATACTCTTTATTGTACACCACACAGAAACATTACAAAAAGTGATACATGAAAAGAAAGATGTACAAAGACGGTCTTATCGCTAAGAGCGACTTCTTCCAGACAACCTTTGGGCATAGGACATAGCGAAGAAAAAGAGAAGCGGGAGGGAAGTGTACAAACAGTTGATAAAGAATTGGCGTATAGTTAACAAGCAGTATGATATTAACAGAAGTAAATATACATATACACATACATATACACACAATATACATACACATACATATATACAAATAAATACATACATATGTACTACATAAACAAATACTACATAATATATATATATTTATGAAGCTGATAATGATATTTATGAGGTATTTAGTGACAAAAAATGCGCCTTTAGATATTTTTTAAAACAAGCAAGAGATTGAGCTTTCCTTATAGAGAGAGGAAGAGAGTTCCAAAGTTGTACAGCTTTAACAGAAAAGGAGTTTGAATAAAATGAAGTAGTATGAGAAGGAATTTTGAGTGTTAAGGTTGAAGATGACCTGAGGGAACGTTCATGAGTGTCACAGAGAAACTCAAAGCGATTTTTTAGATAAAGCGGTGTATCTGGATGGAAAAGTACACAATATAGTAAAGAAAGGATGTGAGTATTCCTGCGAAAGCGGATAGGGAGCCACTTGAGTTGATTGCGAAAATCGGAGACATGGTCATATTTGTGAAGACCAAATATGAACCGTATGCAGAGATTCTGGAGGCGCTCAAGCTTATTTAACTGCTCCTCTTTAAGATCTAGGTAACAAATATCAGCATAGTCAAGAATCGGTAGTAGGAGTGACTGTGCTAACGCAATTTTGGTAGGGATAGGAAGAAAATATTGAAGCCGGCGGAGGGATCCGATAGCTGCGAATAATTTGCGACTTAACTCACTCAGTTGATGTGTCCACGAGAGGTGACTGTCAAAAATTATACCGAGATTTTTTACTTTATCGCTGTAATTAATAACGGTGTTATTAAAAATGACGGGTGGTATAAGTGACCAGTCAATTCGAGACACTAGTTTTGAACTATCGATGATAATGATTAGAAGGATTGACGTTTAGACCGTATGATTTACTCCAACTATGAATGTTGTCCAAGTCATTATTCAACTCAATTATAGAGGTCGGTAAGTCCACTAATTTTGCATGAGAGTAAATTTGGAGATCGTCTGCATACAGGTGATAGGGAGAAGATATATGAGGACCGAGAGAGTTTATGAAGATCGAAAAAAGAAGAGGAGACAACACGCCACCTTGTGGAACGCCGGCAATTACGTTTAACCAGTCTGAAAATGAATTTTCGACACACAGACGCTGCCGCCGTCCGTACAAGTAACTATGAAACCAGTCAATTGCCGATGGAGATATGCCAAGAGAACACAAGATAGCCAGTAGGATATCAAAATCGACAGTATTAAACGCATTGCTAAAGTCTAGCAGCATTGGTGTAGGGTGAAATTAATTTTCATATTTTTTTATACTTTAAAGGTGGTAAACAAGGATACGGCCCACCTGATGACTCCCGCAATACCAGAAGCATCGCAGACGAGTTGCTGACCCTCCCCAGGAGCTCTGGTCACCTTACTCATCACAGAAACACAGCACTGCGTGAGAGCAGTATTATTATCTCATCGCAGTATCTGTAAGTTTGAGGTACTTCACCAGTTGGGCTGATTCATATTTTTAGTGGAAAATTTTTTGCTGTGCCTTGCCTTAATGATTATTATTTGGGTTCTACTCACCACTATCAAAATTATCTGGGAACCACAGAATGTTTTCTTTTGGACCATTATTAGTAGTATATGTGATTGGTACAAACCAACGATACCTGTGGGAAATAAAAATTTATAATCCTATTTTAATTTTTGTACTAACATAACACACATTACACAAACACAAAAGACCGGACTAGACAAACACTTGTATGGCTCATACAAATATTTTTCATGTGCAAGAGAAACAAGCACTAACGCATCCACCTGTAAATCAAAATATAACACAAAAGTAAAATATTTATAGACATTAAATTTAATGTTTTATTACTTATAATCTGAATCATCTTTGACCTCAGCTTCTGGATCAATTAAGAAACGTTTCTGAGTTATAACATAAGTATTACTTTTGTCGCCTGGCGTGACAGTTAATAGGGGATAACCCATTTGTCTTGTCCATGTGTCCATTATGTACCTGAAATTAAAAAAAAAAACTTAATTTACAAAATTGTCAATAAATTTAATAAAAATGACCTTTTGGAATTTATGTTGTCAACGCACTTAACAGCAAAAAAATATCAAAATAAAATCATAGTAAGGCATGGTCAGGTATTAGGTGAAATATGCAGATTGAGTAATTTATTAAAAATAATAGTTTTTAATTATTTATCGTAGTGTAAAACGGTTATTTTTAAAACTTTTGCATCTGTATGTTTATGTTATTTTTATAGTTCTGTAAAAAAGTACGATACGAAACTACAGATTAAAATAATTAAGTACAATATAATATAATTCAAGATATTTATAAAAATTTACAACTCACATTAGACTCAATTGTGGATTATTTTTCTTAAAATATGGTTCTAGAGATGAAAGCAGATCCTTTGTAATGGTATTACCAAATTCATACTTCTTCAAGTAGTCCGACACGCCCAGGCGGAAGTTTTCTTCTCCAGTAAATCCTTCTAACATTCTTAAGACTGAGGCTCCCTTTAATACATTGAATTAAATATTAATTTACTATAACAATAAATTTACATAATATTTTTCATTTTACAACCTATACAGATAATTACCAAAAAACTTTTACAGATTCAAGATGAATATGCATTGACTTTTTAAATATTAGGACAGATAACATTTTTTAAAGACAGAAATCCCTCCTGAATTAATCTTGTACTTAAAAAATCTGTTAGGCATTTCTATGTTTTCATACCAATAAAAAATAATAAGTAACTACTAGTAATGTTGATCTTGGGTGGAATGTTCCAGCTAATTACTACTTCTCACCTTGTAATAAGATATAGAATCAAAAATGGCAGTGATTTCATCTGGCGTCTCAACAGTTTGAACTATTGGATGACTAGAAAGTTTTGCATCGGTAACCAAAACTGAGTGTAATGTTCTTGTTAAAAATTGATCCAACTGAAATAGTAAAAAATAGTTTTTATATCTCATGGTGATTATAAATAAAAAAAAGTATATAATGCATACATACCATTGTCCATGAGGGTTCAATAGCATTTAAAGCTTTTACTTGCATGTATGACGCAAAGCCCTCATTTAACCAGACCTCATCCCACCATTTCATGGTAACTATAGAATAAACATTAATAATATTTATTAAACATCATTTAAATTTTTTCTTCTGACTTATTCATCACTCAATTAATTATCTATATTAATCATCACAGTAAATTTTACGAATAGTCTCGAAAAACCTTTAAAAAATTAATTATAAAACAAAACTTATACTAACCTAAGTTTCCAAACCACATATGAGCAAGTTCATGGGCTACGGTGTTGGCAACACTGATTTTATTTCTTGAAGATGCTGTTGTCTCATCAATTAAAAAGGAGGTTTCCCTGTATGTTATCAACCCCCAGTGTTCAGTAGCACCAGATACGTAGTCAGGAATAGCGATCATATCTGTAAAATAAAAAAAAATTGGAATACATTTATGACTCTATTTTGTAATATTATAAAAAATATTGCTAAAATACTGTTGGTTTCTGGCTTTATAGTATATAAATACAGAATTAAATATAATCTTTTATTTAGTAGACAGATGTAGGCAATATCATAATAAGCACGTGCAACAGATTGGTATTTGTGAATTTGGTTGTTGAAGTTTGAAACTATTAGAAATTCATTCTCAAGAAATGTAAAATTTATAGTCTTAATATACTCAAGTTAATAGACATTTACATTAAGAAAATAGTGAATCATCTCTGTCTTAACAAATAATATTGTTTACTCGCAAGCGAAAAAAAACAACCGACTTCAATTACACAGACAAGAATATGAGAACATTCAATTTAATATGCACTATTAGATCAAAAAACGTATTCGTCAAATCTCGATCTAATTAAAATAGGAACCCATGACAAGCAATAGCTTCCGATTAAAGAAAAGAATCATCAAAATCGGTAGACCCAGTGAAAAGTTATGAGGTAATACAAATAAAAAAATACAGTCGAATCAAGATACTGCTCCCTTTTTTTGAAGTTGGTTAATAAGAAACTATGTTCAAATTGACCAGTTACAACAAACATGCATTTTGGCCGACTGTTGTGATGACAAATTGTTTATACTAACCCAATTTCGGAAGTGGAAAAGGTACTTCATAATATTTGATGTAAAATTCAGTAGCTCTCTTTCCGATGTCTTGAGCGAAATCAATCTTATGAGTTTGATCTTTTTGAGCAAATGACCTCAATTTGAAATTATTTCCAATTCCATTTGCTTGTATTTCAGCCTCCTTGTAATCGAAATTACATATAACAAAGCAGGCTAAATATGTTGACATCGGAACACTAGTAGCGAATGTCACAGCCTCAGTGTTTGTTGAAGAATCTATCAGTTTTGATATTTCCTGTAAGTATTTATTTATTTATTGTTTTGTTTATTACGATACTAGAAGTACTTTTAGCAATTATTGTTCTGATTTAATAATAACGAAATTTAAAAATATAAGGACTTAGACTCCTTACTGCATTACTTCAAATCGGGAATTCTGTAGGTGTGCGAGATTGTTCTGCCTGAAAAAAAAATCCTAGGCCAGTTTTCAATTTGACTTTGTTTAAATAAACGAGCTGTTTTGATAGTCGAATTCCGCATACCCTTCGTGAGCTAGTAAGCACGCTTATAATAATTAACATTAAAAAACATTCTATGAGAACGTAATTCTTTTTCATATGCAGTTCTTTAACTGTATGCAGTAGTTAGTATTAATATTTAACATTATCGACGTTTTTAGGGCTAAGAGAAATAGTATTGGACGGTTTATATGCATATTGTTAGAATAACATGTATGTTACGACAGAGAAAAATTTGAAAAGGGTAACACCTTCAGAACTCAGCATTTGAAGGAACACAGTTAGGAGTTGAACATTATGTATATTGTACATTCTAATAAGTCTCAGTCTTATGTTCATATTTATTAGTGGGACAAAAATACATTCACTAAAATAATTGTTACTATCATTTCATTAAAAATTATTAACAAAAAAGTCAATGGAAGAAGTATAAACAATATTATATTAAATTAATCATTATTCACAATACTTCGTCTTTAAAACTTATCATTTGAAAATTTGGCAAAAACTTTTTCAGAAATAGTAAATTAAGTAAAAGTAAATTATGATTTAAGATGATAATTTTTATTGGTAACTTAATAACTAAATTACCTTAAAAAAGTTATCTTACATTCATGTTAGAGAGGGCTACATAATCCACAGGTTTCACAAGAGTGATATCATATGTGGCTTTGAATTCTGGCTCATCAAAGCACGGAAAGGCCTGCCGTGCATAAGTTGGCTGAAATTTACTTGCTACCATGGTACTGAAACAAATTAAATTAAAATTTAAGTGAAAAATAATGATAATTAATTGTATTTATCTACATTAAAACATACATAGCGAAGTATTTACCTATTATTTTTTAAATGAGACAAATAAATTCCAACAATATTGCGAGTTAAGTTTCCATTGAATTTAATGGACAACTGATAATTTCCAGGGCTAAGGTCATTGTCAAACTGGATTAAAAGTTGTTCAAGATACTTATTTTCCAGAAATTTAATCACCGGTATTTCTGTAACACCTTTAAAGACTTTCACATCACTTATATCTAAAAATTTTGTGTGTAAAGAGAGAAAATTTTTCTTATCTTCTAGGTTAACATCTATTTTAACGTTTCCTTGAAAAAGACCAGTCTTCATATCGGGATTTAACAGGAGTTGGTAATGTGAAGGACGAATCGACAACGAAAGCCTTTCAGAAAGTTTTATTTTATGTGAATTTGCCATTTCGCAACAGTTTATGGATTTGAATCGATAAATTTGTTTAGACACTCTAGAGATTACTACATATAAACCAAAAATGTTTTCTTTTATCTTTATAGTCATCTATTATTAATTATAATATGTTTGTATATAGTTGAAATATATGTTAGAACTGATAACTAAAAATCAAAAAAAGAAAAATAATCAAATGTCCAAATAAAATATTTAATATCATAGGATTTACATGTCTTTTAAATAGATAGCATTATAATATCATATTAACAAATCTTTTATCGTTAATATCAAGCTAATTCATTGTATCAGCTATATAGATCACAGATTGACAGGATGTCAAAGTCAAACACTATTTTATTTAAATTTATTGAGAGCTGGATTCCAGTTTTTCGCTCTAAGCTGTACAAATTTTTACATCTATACAAATAAATAAAATTGGAGTGTCTGTTTGTAATAATTAAATAACCGCTTTTTTATAAATTTGTATGTATGTATACACGGTACCAAACCAAAATATATTTTTTTACAATTTTTGTCTGTCTGTCTGTCTGTTCTATATGCTAATATCGCAACAAATCTCATTTAAAAAAAGGGGGGGGGGGGGGTAGAATTGAAAATATCACATCAACCTCAAAAAAAAATATTTTGGTTGTTCATTTTGCCCGCAAAAATAAATCTCATGGCTAGTAAAATAATTTAGTTTTTGCTTTGAATTTTATTTAATTTAAATAAATAAAAATATACAACAATAAATTAACTATAGTATACTTAAACAGTTTATTATTTCCTGTCAATCTCACGTAGGAGTGGGGGAGGGGTACAGACAAATCTCACTAAATCTCACCTAGGGGGGGTTAACTGATCTGATAATTGATCGAAAAATAACTCACGTTTATACAAAATCTTGTACACTTAACATATTTTTTTCTTTATTATTTCTTCTCTATTGCCGAACATATAAACCTGAATAAGGGTTTAAAAATCTTGGATTGGCTAATATTTCTTCTGGGTGGCGGGGAACATTAATTTTATTTTTTGAGCAAATATTATTTATATTCGAAGACAGGATTAATCTATTTTTAAAAATAATGTGGCTTATGTCAGCGTATGGCTCATTGCATTAAGTGCACTTAGAATTCTTGAATAATTTTTACTTTGAAAAGACGAGAGGGAATTAGACAATGTCTAAATCTCATTGTAGTCATTATGGAAATAAATTTTCTTGATCCACAGTTGATGATGTTATACCAGGGCTTAGTATTGAAGTCTTTTTAAATTTTAGCGTACCATTGTCCCTTATATACTTTGTAATCAAACGCCCCTTATTTGTTAGGATGGTCATATTTTAAAATTATGTAGTTATCAGTCAGTCAGTCAGTTCAGCCTATTGCAGTCCATTGCTGGACATAAGCCTCCCTAAGATCGCGCCAGACATCCCGGTTTTCCGCAATCCTCATCTAGCCTACACCGGCAAAATTACGTAGATCTTCGATTGAACGGGCCGGAGGACGTCCCATACTACGTTTTCCAAGATTATTATACTACATTATGTAGTTATAATCACGTCAAATTACTTTAGGGTGTAAACAGCAAATTTTCGAAGATATTGACCTTTTTTAAAAAAACGATGGCAAGAGCTCTGTTCAAGATGCTAAGGGCAGGCGTGAGGTCCAGGTTTATTAATTAGTGACATAGTGCGGCGTTTGGAGTACAAATAAAGTAGATATAGATATATAATTATATAGGTGTATTTACATAAGTATGAAATGTAGTAAAATGTAAGTAAATAACAGAAATAAATAAATAAATATTAATAAACAGTAACATAGGTTAAGTGTATATTGTAAGTAGAGCATAAGTGTATCTACATATATGGTAACTAGGAAATAAGTGTACAGATATGATAACTAGCAAATAGTGTAATTATAGACATAGATAATAAAAATAATAATATGTTTAGGAACTTACGAATGAATGAATGATATGTATACTTTTTCTTAAAAGAGTAATTGTAAGGAAAAAAATCGTCTAGTTATAATGAAAAATCGCCTGTATGCATGCATGTATAACAAAAAGCATGGACATTTTGAGCACATGGATATTAGTTAAAAAAAAAACTTTCACGTAGACTTTCGTCGATATTTTAAAATAACACCATACTCTTGCCTCGTATGTAGTGTTCTGGAATATTGTAGTGTTGTTTGGAATCCACATTACAGTATATATATTAATCGCTTAGAGAGTGTATAGAAGCGATTTTTATGGTACTTGTCTTATAGTTGCAACGTGGCTGAAAATCTCCTTCATTATAGCGAACACCTAGCTCACTTTGGCATTAGATCACTTTGACATGGTAGGAAGCTGCAGGATATTAAGTTTTTATACAAACTTGTCAATGGAATTTTAGGTACTCCTAACATTTTATCTATATTAAATTTTGCTATCCCAAAATTACCACGACGACATATAAAACCTCCTTTTAAAATTATAAATGCAATGTCGAAATTAAGCCACTTTTCTCCGTTTAATCGATCTCTAAGGAGTTATCACGATTCACGATTTAGAAGTCACTGATAGTAAAGTAATAGATATTTTCTCGAACTACCCTAAACTGTTTGAAAAATTAGCGACTGAGCTGATTGGTGTTTGAGTTTTAAGAATGGTAAAGGTTTATTTTTTTTTATCAAATTGCTGTATAACTAACGATGTGTAACAGTTGTCTTTTTTCTTTTTTTTCTAATATGACTAATATTATTTCGTAATTCTCATTAAAAAAATTTAAATTTGAGTTCAATGGCGTTCACTTGTTACCTATGTAGATATTATTGTATTGTATCAGTTTCAGTTTTTTCGTATTCATTTTTAATTTTGTTGAATATATTAATTTTGGTTTATATATTTTTTTTTATTTCACTAGTTCGGCAAACAATCGTACGGCTCACCTGATGGTAAGAGATTACCGTAGTTTATAGACGCCTGCAATACCAGAAGCATCGCAAGCACGTTGCCAACCCAATCCCCAATCCCCCCAGGAGCTCTGGTCACCTCACTCACCAACAGGAACACAATACTGCTTGAAAACAATATATTCTATTTTATTAATTTATAATTGATTGTTTTATTTCAAATATTTTGTATTTCAATTTTAATTTTATTGTGTCAATTTTAAAATCGTATCAATTTTAAATTCTTAATTTATTTGAATTTGATTGTTTTATTATTAACTTTATTGTAATAATTTTATTTTAATTGATTTAATTGGTATTGTATTAATTTAAATTTACTTATCTATTTTACGTGTTTTTGAAATGAAATACTCAAGAAAGGCGTATTTACCTATAATTGAGGTAACACTCAATTTGTTTGTACCCTAGTGTTAATTATCTTTCTTAATTATTGTGAATGTATTAGTTGTAGTACCTTGTTGGCGTATTATTATAAATAAATAAATAAACACATACATAAATAAATAATAAATAAATATATAAATAAACAAATAAATACACATTAATGAGATTGCATAGAATGAGATTAAATATCCGAAGAAGTGCATATATATATATATATATATTATACTTATAATATACTTACGCTCCACTTTTCATGGTACTTGAATAAAATCCAACTATTCCATTATCTAATCTTCCAGAAAATTTAATCTCAAGTTCATAATATGTGTTAGGCTCTATATCAATTCCCAAATTCACAATAAGTAATTCTGCCACAGTGGATATACTCGTAGATGTAACTGGAATACTTTTATTGTTACTATTTTTTAATTCAACATTATGTATATTTAAATCTTTGGAGTGCAAGGATATTAATCGTGTAGCACTTAAAATATTAAGTTTGATTGTTACTTGACCATTAAAAGACTTTTGTTGAATATCTGGCCACAATTGTAAAACATAATTTGTAGGTTTTATATATTGTGAAAGTTTTGTGCTCTGAAAACAAAAAAAATAAATGTAGGTAATTAATTTATAATATATCTACATATTAATAACTAACTACTTATGGCTGTTGTGCTTGTTAGATATTATACAATTAAAATTAAAAATGTCTCAGATAAAAATAAAGTAGATACATTAGAGTATTTACTTATCATCATCATCATCATCATCATCCTTTCAGGCTATCGCAGTCCACTGCTGGACATAGACCACCATAAGTTCGTGCCAAAAATGGCGTGAACTCATGTGTTTTGTCCATAGTCACTACGCTGCTGCCCGTCTTCGGTCTGTGTATTTCAAAGCCAGCAGTTGGATGGTTATTCCGCCATCGGTCGGCTTTTTAAGTACCAAGGTAGCAGTGGAACTGTGTTATCCCTTAGTCGCCTCTTACGATACCCACGGGAAGAGAGCTAGGAAGAAGGTTATATTCTTACTTTTTTTTACGTGGGAAAAAGCCACCATGGATAACCTCCGGCACGGGGGCGCCAAAGGGTTATGTCAGACTCCTACTGACTAAAAAAACCACCACGTGTGAGCAGTCGTCTGCCTGGGTGGGGTGAGATGGGGTCGCGCTAGCATTCGCCACCTCACCCCGGCGGTAGGCCCGGACGAAACCTCCGGGCCCCGGCACAATGGTGAGGGTGCCCTCGCTCACAACAAGGTCACCCCTCAGACATGTGGAGTCGTGTCGTCCGGCCAGCCGAAGTCCCCCGACTATCGGTCGGCGATTCCACTATTACGAGGGCGGGAGGAGGTGGGCAAACCGTCTCCTCCTTGCTTCCGTACGTCTGCGCCAGAGCGGGTCAGCGGAGACATCATTCTCCCTGGCCCGCTCCGCGGCCTCCTTCTGCGAAGAGGTAATGACGCACGCCACCTGCCACGATCTCTCTCTGTCGAGCATGGCTTTTACGACGCTCGGCAATGAGAGATTCCGTCCGAGGAAAGCTATATTCTTACTGCCGTAGCCACACAGCGTTACTATATATTATTTACTTATAGTTGTTCTATATCTTTCAAAACAAAGTATGCAAAGTACTTAAGAGATGAAAACGCGCTACTTTATTTTAATATTAAGTAGGTACACTTTTTACTTGTTATCTACTATTAGGAAGCAGGTATTGTAGTATAAAAATAAAATATGAAGGTACATTAAAAAGTGAATCGAAAATCCGAAAACACACATTTTCTGATCCCATAACTTTTACCTCTAACTCACATATTAATCAAAGTGACTGCGGTTATAGTTATTACCATGGAAAGTGAGCTGTGACCTTCAATTTTATTTCAAAAAATTATGAAGATAGCTATAGATATATAATGAGCATTAAACACACCAATTTCACATTTTAATTATTTTTATTTATGTACTGAACAGCCTATTTAGCGATCCCCACTTTGTCGTCGAGCGCTCAATATCCGTACCGATACCTATACAAAAATGTAATCCAATGCCAGAAGAACGTACAAATTGATAGTGGAATAATAATAGAGTTACATAACCTTAAAAAAGGAGTAAACAGTTATCAATTAGCTTACTACAAATTGTTATTAGTATTTATGAATAATGGCTTTTAGAAGTATTCAATATGAACGAGCTCTTACAATTTAAAAACAAGGACAAAGGCGCTCCACCGCCACCAGGCGCTATTGCTAACAATAACCCATCTCATTCTGTCAAAATCTGATGCGTGCGAGAGACATACTCAGTACTCGTTTTTTAAAATAAAATGACTGTAGTGCGAAGATAGCACAGATTATTTGATCAATGTCATGTAAAATGGAAAAGACGCAAAGGATATCAAGATATTGGTCAGTAAATTAGATAAGTATATGTTACAACAAAATAACAACAATTTTTAATACTATTATATGATTTTTTTTAATTATTTAGATATAGGTATATACAAACCTCTGACAAACTCCGATTCACTTGTTCCGATTTCAATCCATATATATCTTGTCTGTTGGTCTGTATTGACTTTTTTAGGTTCTTATTTTGTACTGACAAAGTTAAAGTCGAAATAAATAAACAAAACGATAATGCTGCTAACAATAATAGTATCTTGTTGGTAAACATCCATCTGATGATGAGCTGTGCCATCTGGAACAAAAAATATTAATTAAAATATGTTTTTTGGAATGTATATTGTATTGTATTGTAGTGGGCTCGGTTTTCCGCATTTAGACACAGAGGTGGTCCGTTGTGCGTGAAAAGAGGGCTGACTAATTCAGCCAGCCCAGCTCCTTCCAGAAGCTCAGAAGCTTCCTGGGGCGTTCACAGGCTTCTCGGAGCGTCCTTATTCCCTTAAGGAAGGTTGGCGTCCTTTTGGAATGTATAATAATGATATAATATGAGTTTCATATCATTTCGAAATGAAAACGTAAAACTGTCTACAATGTGCATATATACGCAAGGAATTTCGAACCTCTGTAATGTTTATTGCATCCGTTTAATCGAGCAAGTTAATGTCGAAAAAATAAAACTTGTAGAGATATTTAGAGATTAGGTTTTTTGATACTTTTCTTGACGAGCAATAAGATAAAAATTTCTTTATAAATTGAAAATATCAAAAGACAAATACAGAATAAGCGTAAGTAGAACATCGATTATTATTATTATCTTATCTTATACCTATGTAAGACATCATCGATAGTAAAAGATGCTAGTTGACCGTGGCCTCTTCTGGCTAGCGTAGTAAATATATTTATAATGCTGCTAACCGAGGATAGGAACAGGATGCAAGTCAAGCTCGAGAGGTAGTGAAATTACCAAAGAGTATTAAGTAGATAGTTGTGTAGACCATCTCTTTAGGACTGCTATACCATTTTTTTTGTAAGAGCGGGGATCGAGCTCGTGGTCGCTAACGCAACAGCCAATGCTATGAATATTGAGCTAACACGTAATTTTACTTAAATTTATTTTTAAAGATAAGCAGAAATTACAAGTTGCCAGTAGTCTCTTTCCAGCTATTTCAATGCTAGTCATGTAGTGTTACAATAGTGAGAAGATTGCAACATCATTGGCATTGGTTTTTACAATGTTAGAATTTGGGTTTAACAATAAGACACAACTGTGAATGTTTTCGTCGTTGTATAGTTTGAACTACACTTCGAAGGTCAAACGTTGCAAAGAGAAACAAAGCTATGCATTAGTTATAGTTTCATAAATTAGATGTGGCAATGGCAACGGAGTCGTTTAGGTCCGCAGCCTAACATGGGTGTGAGCTGGGAACGTAGTATGGCTCGCTGCCACTGCCACGTCTATGCGCCACTGCACCAAGGCCTGCATAAACAGATCTTGGGCCTGGGCGCAGTGGTTCAGGTTCACCTGGAGGAAGTTGCGATGTCTAAAATGGTCCATACTATTCAGACATTACAACCTCCTCCCCGTTCGCCACCGAAGGGACGACCCTCTCCTTGCCGACCTTCGCTTTCGCTGCAGAAATCGGACAGGAGACCACGATGGAGCTCGTGCCATAGAAGCTGGGGCGTAACGCTCCAACCTTTACGATACCGATGCTGCCACTCCCTCCTTGGTGGCCGTCTCGTCTATGCTCGAAATCCGCACCTCCCCAGATTTGAAGGGCCTGACGATATTTGCTACCCCGGACAGGGCTACACGAAGTGATTCCGAGAACCTGTCCGCCTTCTCATTCCTTTCGGAGCCGGGGATCTCCAGAATTCTCGCTCCCGTAGCAGTCTCCCGGAAGCGGATATATTTGACGTCCCTGCTTTAACTTACATTATTACTTTGCTAACATTATGTCGAGTAACTTACAAATTTTTGCTAGTTTTGATTTGGACGTAGTATAAAATATCCAATTACAGACAATGTACCGCATCTCTCAACTTTTTGAAAATAATGCGTTATATGTGCCTGGTAGTTTGAATTTTACACGAGTTTTAATAATTTTGATTGTTGAAAATGATTGATGTGATGTTATTTTATTTCTATGCAGGTTGTTTTACATAGCTGTGGGAGAAAAAATAACCTTTCACATTTGTACAAAAAAAGTAGTAAACCTATAGGTAACTAAAGATAAAACAACGTATTTTCTAATAGGCTCCATGACTTCCCACCATTAAGATGAATACAATGACAACTCATAATTTTAAATCCATCAAGTTTAAGCTTGAGTTATCACAGATAGTTATAACAGATTTTAGAAGACACACATACCCGACTAGAAAAAAGGTCAGGCTCAACCAGATCATGTATCTGGACCGGATCAGGATAGAATGAGGCATGCCAGATCCGGCAAGCTCTATCAAGACCAGGTCTGGTCCAGACAAGGATAGTCTGATGTAAAATATAACCAAGTATGGTATGGCATACTGGATCAGGACCCGGTCCGGTCCAGATCAGGATAGCTTGATATAAAATATAATCAAGTATGGTAAGACATACTGAATCAATCCCGGTCCGGTCTAGATCAGGATAGCCTGATGTAAAATAATTATAATCAAGTATGGTAAGGCATACTGGATCAGGACCCGGTCCGGTCCAGATCAGAATAGCCTGAAAGAAATTACGCGAACTGAGCCTGAATCGCGCTATTAATGTTTTTAAGCGCACTTAGTATATATACAGTTATCAGGACAGTCTAGCAGGGAGTCCATTTCTACACAGTGGAGCAGTCGTAAGTAATAGGAAATAGTTAATTAGTAGTTAATTATTAGAAGTTAATAAATAAAATTTAATTAATTAATAACATAAAAATAAATAAAAATAATTAATATTTAAAGAAGAAACATAAATAAATAATACATTGGGAAAAATAAACGGAAATAAATATCATAATAATTATGTTAAGTAACATATTTATATCAATTCGCTTTTTTTTTGTTAAACAATTTTTGCAAGAATATACATTCGTATTTTTTAAAAGGATCGGACCGAACTGGCTGTTCAGGATAAGATGAGATTTCCTGATCTGGACCCGATCAGGAAATCTCATCTCATCCTGATCAGATCCAGACCAATCATCTGCGTTACATGCCTTATCTAGTCCTGATCAGGCATGCCTGGTCCGGTCCTTCTAAGGAAGACGAAAAAATTTCTACTCGGGTACATAATTATGTACATAGAAAATACATTTCCCTCCTTATATGAAGAAAAGATAATAATGTTGTTGTCGAGTCTTAGACTTTCTATTTCTTTTTAATTTCATAATCATCGCAAAAGAGGGTATTTAAAAAAATATAATAGCCTTCGATAAATTTTTCTTGGCGACTTTTTGACTTGACGACTTGACTTTCTTGAAGACTTAACTTATAACTTTAAATGAAGATTATCATGAAAAGAAATATTGTTTTTAAAATCAGAATCATTACAGTTCACTCACGTAATCCACTAAACCAAAGGTTTAATTATATTTGAAAAGTTAAGAATGTGAAAAACACGAGAAATTATTTAAAATACGAACCTTAATTATTTCACTTTCACTTAAGATCGTAGTTTAAACGCTTTTAAACTGAACACGTGCACTTTAATTTAACTTCTGAATATTTTGAAGAGTGATATAATAATAAGAAGTGCTAGTTGCTAGTGCAATGAAAGACAATGCGTAATAGTTACGAGTAAGTTACGACATTCTCGTTTATGTTTCACTCGCAGAATCGACAGCTTGATTGCCTGATGACAGCAAATGCACTGGAGGGAAGTGACCAACATTAAAATTATATAACTAGCGTTCATTACGAATGTAAACATAAAGTACTGTACCACTTACGTCTCAAAATATAACACTTATTTTCAGTTTCAAAAGAATAACAGTAATCGTTAAGAGTTACAGCAGCACTGAAACTTTTCTACAGGTATTTTTTTGTTGATAAGAATTTCAGATAACGCTTTAAAGAGCAATTGTTACAAGATCTATATGATTAATTTGAACTATAGGTAATTTTCTATATAGAATCTAATCTAACAAAACTAAATCTAACTGTGGCCGACCACAGTAGGTAATTAAAATGGGTCACTAAATTATATTTTAGTACTTATTTCAATTTCGTTTGACATTTTTTCCCTTAATATTATTACTTTATTTTAGATATGACCTTTGCTCTGTCAAGGTTACAGCGAGGAAAAGCCTTTTTATTACCTATATTTTCTTATAGCTGCAAAAAAATATGACTTTAAAATGATTGAATCAATTGTATAAGTAGATAGAAACTGTGATAAGTAACTTTTATTACTTTTCTGGTGAACTTTATAAAGCCTTCATTGTCTAAATTTAATTACTATTAAAAGTTAAATATTTCAAAAGTAAAATATAATAATAGAAATCGGTAAAATATAATTGCGTTTGTTCGCAAAAAACACATGAGTTCACGACGTTTCCTACAATTTATATCTGTCTGTCTGTCTGTTTGTTTCGGCTAATTTTTAAAACGGCTGGACCAGTTTCAGATAACAGATAGCTGACGTAATAAGGAGTAACGTAGACAGCTTTTATTTTAGAAATTAATTTATTTTGTCATTGCGAACTGAGCAATATTTTTTTAAAATTTCACGCGGACGAAGTCGCGGGCACTGCTAGTAGACAAATATAATACAATAATAAGTATAAAAACAATAAATAGACAAATTATGTCATTGTTTTGTATTGAAAAATATGCCTTTGTTTGTGATTTCTTTGGGATAAATCCGCGAGTTTAATCCTACCCAAAACGCGTATTTGGAAACTTGTGAAGCTTACTTTAAAAGTTGTAATCTATACTAATATTATAAAGAGGTAAAGTTTCTAACTTTGTTTGTTTGTACTGGGTAATCTTCACAAATATTGATCCGATCATAAAAATTCTTTAACTAATTTATTTTTTGTTTTATTAAGGTTTTAATACTAAAAAAAAAGAAAACAAAAAATATTACTATTAACTTTTGGCAGAACGAATTTCCCCGTGCAACTAGTGTTTAATAAACATTCAAAATTATATTTTTGTGTAAATTTATTTATCGTACTTTCTATAGAAGTTATAGTGATTGATTAATATCAATCACTATTAATTGTATTGTTCAACTCACATCATTTGACGTTTTAACTCATAATAGGCACTTTAGTTACTTTACGATACGAGTAGGTACATAGGCTATTTTACCTAATTTAATTACAAATTATTGCGATAAGAAATACGGATATTTATAATATTTTTACCTTTTCAATTTCACATTCGAAGAAGAAAATAAATTATCATATTAACTAGATGATGATTAATCCAACCGTAGCGTAGGTACTCAATTGCAGCGCACCTTTCAACATACTCTAATAAAAGTACACAGCAGTAGGTCATTTGTTATTATAAAAAACAGTTATTGTTATTTGGTCAACGCAAAATAAAATAAATTTTAGATTACAGAAATTGGATCATCGATACATAATTATTTTGTAAAGAGTATACCATTGAAATTCGCTATTAAGCTCGCGACCATTATTACTTTCTCCTTTTACGCTCCACTTTTTCTCTTATCACAAAACCCTTGTCGTTAGAATTTCTCGCTTGGTTTCTTTCATTTCATTTTATATGTACCAAAATAATAAAGGCGATTAGGTTTAGTTTTATTTATTATAAGAACCTTAATTTAACATAAAATAAAATATTACTAAATGTAAATATGAAAAATAAAATTAAGAATGTTACAAATACAAAAATTAGTAAAATTATTGTTAGAATTTATTATTGAAATTTTATTTAAAATAAATAAATACTAAGCGAAAATATCCATGCCCGTTTTTGTTCTCGAAGGTTCGGCAAAGACTACTATTGACGATAAGACAGTCGCATAAACGCATCGTCGTCGTGACATCTCACCGTGTCGTAATGTGGTGGTGTTTTTTTTTGTATTGGCCGCTGTCACGTGAATTGAGTCATTTATCTGTTTCAGTAGTTTTCGACCTTGTTTATATTCAGATAACGTCACCTTCAAATTCTCGATAAAACCCTTGTCGTTAGAATTACACATTTGGTTTTCTTTCATTTCATTTTATAAGTACATAATAAAGGCGATTAGGTTTTGTTTCATGTATGATAAGAACTCAAACTCTACAAGACATAATAATATCTTAAAATATTACTAAATGTAAATATAAAAAAAATATACACAATTAAATAAAATTATTATATTTGCGTGTATAGTTAGTATTAAAATAAATAAATACTGAGCGTAAGTAAATACACAGAAACCTGATTTGATTTAGATAAAGACGATTATTTACGATAAGGCAGTCGCATGAACGTCTCGTCGTCGTGACGCTTCACCGTTGTGTCTTAATGTGCGTTTTTTTTTGTGTTTAGCTGCTGTCAGGTGAATGGAATCGTCTAACTGTTTCAGTTGTTTTCGACCTTGTTTTATATTCAGATCACGTCACCTTCAAATTTTCAATAATTAATAGAAACGCGAACATTTTGTCGTTTCACTACGTCAACAACGTAATGCCATTTAATTCTGGGAATGTAATAGGAGACTCTAATGTAAGATTTAGAACACAAAAGTGGATAAACAAGTAATGAGAAAAATAGCGACTGGTGTAATGTATGTAATTCTGTACACAAGTATATAATAAAGTAAAACGATTTGCCCTGATTTAATATATCAAATCACTTCTAAATTAACTTTTAATTGAAAATTCAAATAAAATGTACTCGAGGTTGTTATTCATGTGCATAACGCAGTGGCGTAGCGAGAGGGGTGGGGGGTTGCATGCCCCGCCACAAAGGGCCGCCAAACGTAAAAGAGTAAAAAAGGAACCCTATTTTAGTAATCTACTACTATCTGTCCGTCCGTCCATCAGTCACCAGGCTGTATCTCAAGAACCGCTATAACTAGACAGTTAAAATTATGTATTTCTGTTGCTGCTATAACAAAAAATACTAAAAACAAAATATTTAAATATTTAAGGGGGTCCATATAAAAAACATAATTTGTTGCCTATTTTTGTTCGATATAAATAAGTGGTAACAGGTAGGTACTTGAAATATTCACAAAAAACTTAATTGTATATTTACTTTAATAATAAAATTAAAAAATATATATTAAGAAAAAACAATTTTGTGTTAAAATTTTACCTAGTCCATTAACTAGGACGGATGTACGGAACGCTTCGTGTGCGAGTCGGACTCGCACTTGACCGGTTTTTATTTGATAATGTTTAAAAATAAGCAGAAAATAATACGCTATTACTGCACAGTAATAGTGCACTTTTTGATCTTAAGAGATACTTAGTTTCTAAGTGAAAAAACAACTTTGAAACTTTCCATACATATCTTAATCAGATATCAAAGATACATAGGAATTTAAAAAAAAACTGAGAAAGCTTTGAAATTTGTATCATTTTTATCGCTAGTACTATAAATTGAAAATATTAAAATGAAAATAAAAGATATTACAGTCGTGGTAATACGTGATTTATTTTCTTTAGACAAAAAATTAAGAAAGCACATTACTCTATGATATTTACTACAGATAGAGTATACTGATTACATAAAATCGCTATTGACCAAACTATACAATTTCGGATTATTCTATTTCACAGACAAAAAAATTTCCATTGACCATTATAATATATTACAAAGGAAGTGTATAAATTTAAACAAAACAACAATTTAATAATAAACATTCAGTGTTTTCAGATTTCGGTTAAAAACTTTTCAGGCGCCTAGAGCATGGCAAACATTTGTATTAGTATACAAATGTACACCATATGTGGAGATCGAACCCACAACCGCCAGCGCAACTGCCATAAGCCAGTTAGTGATGTGACCGTTGTGCTAACGCTTCGTTACATAGGTCGGCTTCGTACATTCGTCTATAGGTAAAAACTATCCAAAAATCAGTTCATTAGGTACATAATTATTTTATCGTGACCAGTCAGGTAGACAGGTGCGGAGCTTTTTTTTTTTAAAATATCTAAATATTTACAATATAAATACCAAATGAGTAATTTATTAAAGAAAATTGAAGGATCGTCTGTGTTGAAACATGGAGTGTCAGACATTATCTCCCAGATTTTTATTCGTAGATCAATAATAGTAGCATATGCACCAAACTTCTTTGGTGCAATAGCAATTTATTTTTTACTTTATTTACAAAGATTTCAATAAAAATAGAAGACAAGAATAAGTATTACGTAATAGTTACTTTGATAAAGTTTAGTACTTCAGAATATAATATAATTAGGAAAGCAGACTCTGCTAAGACGAATTAATTATTGAAGATCGTAATACATAGTTATGAAGAAAAAGAAGGGTTCAGAAGATTCGCTTCGCTTGCTTTGGTATTAATAGAGTCTTAAGATTGTTTTTTTGAACCATTCCTGACGATGTTGACATTGAACATGTGATAAATTTCAAAAACAATCTTAGCGGTGCTATCACTGCTTTGTTTACGAGGTTGTCTGGAACTAATAAAAATGTTCTACCCACCATGGGCGTACCCACAGTGGGCTCAGATGAGGTATTTACCCTAACCCGACGAAGATAATAATATAATTTTTTGGACCCGTCTGCCCAGTGTGGTGACACTATGAGCAACACACATGAGTTCACGCTATTTTTGGCGCAAACTTGCGGAGGCCTATGACCAGCAGTGGACTGCGATAGGCTGCAGTGATGATGAGTGATGTTCAAATGTTATCTATTACTGTATAGCTTTTTAGGAAGTAATAAGTTGAAAGTAAAAAAATGAGTTACATTCAATGGCCCCCAATAAGACGTGTAGGTCTCTGTTGGAGGTATGAAAACATACAATTCAAATATTTTTTTTTCTATCAAAATTATTGATCTCGCGACAAATTGCACATCATAGACAACTCGAATTAATACATTTTCCCTTAACATTTTTTTATATTTATATTAGTAATAACATATATGTTTTGAAAATTATAATAGTTAAGAATGAGTTTGGATGTCTAGGTATAAATGAAAGTTTCTTTTTTAATTTTTATTTTTATATAACTATGTCGGCAAACAAGCGTACGGCTCATCAGATGGTAAGCGATTACCGTAGCTTATAGACGTGTGCAACATCAGAAGCATCGCAAGCGCCGACCCTATCCCCAATTCCCTCCAGGAGCTCTGGTGACCACCTTATTCACCAAAAGAAACAACTACTTCAAACAATATTATTTAGTTGTGATCTTCTGCAAGATCGAGGTACTACCCTAGTCAAACTCCTTCATATTTTGAGTAGGAAATTTCCTGCTGTACTCTACCTCAGTTCGCTTCAGCCTGTAATATCCCACTACTGGGTATAGGCCTCTTTCCCCATGTAGGGGAAGGATCAGAGCTTAATCCACCACGCTACTCAAATGCGGGTTGGCGAATATAATCCCTACTATGAGTAACGATCGCTATCAGGCGTAGATGATAACAACCGGGACCGACGGCTTAACCTGCTCTCCGAGGCACGGTGGGGAAACCCACAAGGACTGCACAAACACCCAGGCTACGGCAAACACCTGTATGGCCAATACAAATGTTTGTCATGTGCGGGGATCGAACCCGCAACCGCCAGCGCAACAGGTACAATCCATGGCTGTGACCGTTACGCCAACGCGGCGTACCTCAGTTGGGAATACTTTATATAAAAACAAGTAAGGAAAGTTCATCACTTCATCATCTTATTAAAAATATATAAATATTCAAATTATTTGTTATTGAATCTGAATTTTGGTACGTACGTTTCAGTCAGATTTCAGGGAGGACGGGAGCATAAGCAAAATGAACCTATTTATTTAACCATAGAAGAATAAAGTTGTGTCACACGGGTGTATGAAATTAATAACATTTGGTAGTGCTCCAGGAACCTTTGTTTGTATTCCTACTTCCTTTAGGAAACTTTCTCTCTTAGTGTAAATGTTTAAAAAAAATTCTGAAAACTATTTTATGATATAAGTGCCAAATAAATTTTCTTATCTCTAATTACCGACTGATAATTCCGTTTCTAAAATATTTTATTTTATACATTTTAAGAAAGTGCTGTCGAAAATTTTTTAATAACGAGATGCGTAGTTTTATGGGCAATTTAGTGTATTTAATTTTCTGGGCTGTTCATCATGATACTCTCACTTTGTTGCTTAATATTCGAGACCCTTTCACTAGCACGAGCGAGAACTTTGATTGAAATCTAACGATTCTTCCAATCGATAGACCGACAGATAAAGGTAAACAGGCAAACTAGGTAAATAGAAAATACGAAAACGGTGTTACACCCTTACTTTTATGTTTAGGGTTAGTAAAAATGACATATATGTCAAATATGTTGGTCTGATGAGCTCAGTCATGTCAGCAAGGAGCATTAGATAAAGGTTAACATCTTGTAATAACTAAATATTTATTATTAGTTAGATACAGAAACATAAAATTTAATGTGAATGTTCTTCATAAGCACTTATGAAGTAGCACATGAATAGCTAATGAATAGTGAGTAACTAAAAATCATTTTTAAATATAGTTAAAATTATCTTGGTAATGAATCCCTTTACTAAAAATTTATAATATTGTTTTATTATTTTAATTAATATAATGCCTGACCGGGGAAGTCATCTAAAAGAAATTCACTGCTAAATAAAACTGATCTTAAGTAGTGTAGTGTTACTAAGTAACGAACCTGGTATTGCAGACGTCCGTAGTATTTGTTTACCACCTGTGTAATATAAAAAAATAAAAATAAAAACATGCAAATATGATCATAAAAGAAATAAAATAAATATAAAACACAAAAAATTCACCATTCGAAAATTTATTAAATACAATTTTTTTTTAAATTTTATATTATAATCTATTATTAATATATATCTATAATAATATATATAAAAGCGAAAGGTCACTCACTCATCACAAAATCTCCGAAATCATAAAACCTACAGACTTGAAATTTGGCAGGTAAGCTCCTTATAAGACGTAAGCATCCGCTAAGAACGGATTTTACGAAACTCGACCCCTAAGGGGGTAAAACGGGGGTTGGAAGTTTGTATGAAAGTCCTATGTTTTTGAAGTAAGAGACTTGAAATTAAAATATAAGCTCTATAGATGGTAAAAAGGTGTCCAAATAATGTATCTTCAGAAATCAACTCCTTTTTGGGGTTAAGACGGGGGATTGTAGGTTGACTCGCTGATCACGAAATCTGCTAAACTATAACACCAACAAACTTGAAATTTAGCAGGTAGGCTTCTTATAGGGCGTAAACTACCGTTAAGAATGGATTTTATGAAATTCGACCCCTAAGGGGGTAAAACGGGGGTTGAAAGTTTGTATGAAAGTCCTATGTTTTTGAAGTAAGAGATTTGAAATTTAAAATGTATGCTCTATAGATGATGAGAAGATGTTCAAATAATGTATCTTTAGAAATCAACTTCTTTTTGGGGTTAAAACGGGGGATGGTAGGTTGACTCACTCATCACGAAATCTCCCAAACTATAACACCTACAAACTTGAAATTTGGCAGGTAAGCTCCTTATAAGACGTAGGCATCCGCTAAGAACGGATTTTACGAAACTCGACCCCTAAGAGGGTAAAATGGGGATTGGAAGTTTATATGAAAGTCCTATGTTTTAGAAGTAAGAGACTTGAAATTTAAAATGTATGCTCTATAGATGGTGAAAATGTGTCCAAATAATGTATCTTTAGAAATCAACTCCTTTTTGGGGTTAAAACGGGGGATGGTAGGTTGACTCACTCATCACGAAATCTCCAAAACTATAACAGCTATAAACTTAAATGTTGGCATTTAGGTTCCTTATAGGGCGTAATCATCTGCTGAAAACAGATTTTACGAAACTCGACACCTAAGGGGGTAAAACGGGGGTTTGAAGTTTGTATGAAAGTCCTATGTTTTTGAAGTAAGAGACTTGAAATTTAAAATGTATGCTCGATAGATGGTGAAAAGGTGTTCAAATAATTTATCTTTAGAAATCAACTCCCCTTTGGGGTTAAAACGGGGGATGGTAGGTTGACTCACTCATCACGAAATCTCCGAAACTATAACACCTACAAACTTGAAATTTGGCAGGAAGGCTCCTTATAGAGTGTAAACATCCGCTGAGAACGGATTTTACGAAACTCGACTCCTTAAGGGATACAAGGGGGGTTGGAAGTTTGTATGAAAGTCCTATGTTTTTG
Source organism: Melitaea cinxia (assembly GCF_905220565.1). Taxonomy (NCBI): domain Eukaryota; kingdom Metazoa; phylum Arthropoda; class Insecta; order Lepidoptera; family Nymphalidae; genus Melitaea; species Melitaea cinxia. The sequence goes on from NC_059401.1 coordinate 11,782,188, forward strand.
AAGTGAGAGAGTTGGAATTTAAAATGTATGCTCTATAGATGGTGAGGAAGTGTCCAAATAATACATCGTAATCTATATATATAAAAGAGAAAGCTCACTGACTCACTCATCACAAGAACTCAAAAACCGCTGGATGGTCCATCCATCCAAGATGAACAAAGATGAAATTTGGCAGAGAGGTAGATTATAGTTAGTAGACGTCGGCTAAGAACGGATTTTGCGATATTCCACCGCTAAGGGGGTTTAATTGGGGTCGATAGTTTGTATGAAACATATACAGCAGCTATAAGTTCGCCTGATAGGTTATTTATACTGCAACCTGAAAATAAAACTAAAAATGTGGTGTATAGAGAGGTTCTATAAAAATAACTATTAAATTATACTAAATTGTGCCTTTGAAAAAGTTACTCAGAGTGATAAGCATTTCAAGTGACTGAAATGAAAAAATAATTTGCGTTAAGCATCTTAATAGTTATGCATATCTTCATAACCATGCGGACGTAGTTGCGGGCATCAGGTAGTGTATTATAAAACAAAGTCCCCAAAAGCGTATGTGATCGATTCCCTCAAAATCTACTAAACAGATTTTCATGCGGTTTCACCAATGAAGAGAGGGCTTCAAGAGGAAGGTTTACGGAACGACTAAGCCGATTTTGATAAGAGTTTCACTAGAAGTTTGCCGGGAAAACTTTGTGACAAACTGATTTCAACGCGGGTGAAGCCGCGGGCACAGCTAGTGTATGTATATTATTATTGCGATTAATTGTAGATGGTTTGAAAATAAAAATAATAATGATCTTAAAATAGAGAAAGCTGCTTTATTATTTTTGGTAACATTTAATAAACAAGCAAATAAATACTAAGCATTTTATTATAAAATTAAAAATAATGACTTAAAAATAAAATAATAAATAACTTAATATCCCTATATAAATAAATAACTTAAAATAATTAAAACTTCAATTTTTCTTTCACAAATGATATTAATTGAGAAAGATAGAAAGTCGTCAACAGATTTTCCTAAATTCTCAATGATGCATTCGATGAATTATAACTAATTAAACCTTAAAATCTATGAGGCAATATTAGGCGTCGACATATTTTGATTTATCAAATTAGAAATAATTTTAAACTAATGGATATGAGCCTTAATCAGAAGAAATTGACAAGTTCATAATTGTATACATCTATACAGAAATAAAAATAATTTTAATAAACAAAGAAATTATCCAAAAATAAATCGTAAATATTCAAGAAAAAAGTTATTACATTATGTAAATTTTATTCTGACACGTTTCCTTGTCTTTTCGTGTTAGTCGACCGTCTGTTTCATAACAGATAACAGTAATTAATACAATTTTCGTTACAGTTCGTACTTCCGACAAAATAAATTAACTTTTCTTTGTTCTTTTGTTTATAAATTTTAATTAACGAGCAATAAATAGAAAGCATAGAATGTATTTCCGCAGTTTTTTTCTATTACGTAATATCAAACACAGAATTTCATAACTAAATCCGTTATAGTCACTATAAACTTTGTTATGATTTCTAATGCTATACTTTCACATTTTATATAACATTCTCGTATTCAATAAATATACATACTTGAATATTTACATCTAAACTTGTATAGTTATGTATATAGTAGCGCGAGTATTATCGAATTAATCAATTATGTGATGAAATTTTAAATAAATAAATTAAAATTGTATTAATTTGATTGAATATTAAGTAAGATTTATTATAATCTTTGGCCATATTTCGTGTATGATGCTAAGGAACAAATTTTATATTAAAGCTTTACGTATTAAAGTACGATCCGAATTCACCCATACCATTTGCGTGGTAACCGTAATGGACATTTGCTATTTCTTCGTCCTGTCTGCCTTTAAAAGAGTTGCTGTTTCTAAAGGCATTTATTATAATAAGAACTAATGCTAATTTTCCAACCATCAAGGATTTGAACAGCATAAATTTAAGCATTCCAAGGAATAAAGGTACAATTGTAGATTGAAGAACGAATGGCAAGATGAACATAGGGAGTATCCTCTGCATCAACTTCTTTTGCTTGCCACGACCTGAAAGTAATAGCAAAACTTTTAATTTTTTTTAACAAATTAGAAATGAATAGCTCGTTGGTGAATTAAGCGGTTGTCTTGCTACTCGCACCAGGATTATGGGAACTCGCAAGCCGCTGGTGTTTAGGTGTCTGTCTACACGGCACACGCGCCACTATACCAGTGCGGTCGTTCAATAAAATAATAGTCGGGTGCTATATGATATAATTCCTGTAGCATTAAGTTAGGTAAACTAAGAATAAAGGACTGTGTGTATATTAATTTTATAAAAAATTCAAACGACGACAGAGCCGAAATAATCCAGTAGGTATAGTTAATCTAGTGAGATGAGCTTTGCATACGAGTGGATTGACTTTAATAATTTCGTACAAAATATATATATCGAGATATATATATTTATATATATATAGATATATATATATAGATATATATATATAGATATATATATATAGATATATATATATTATATATATCTTTTTAATTCTATGAGTTCCTGTCTCCCGTCCTGTCTTCTGTGTTTTTATCCCCTTCTATCTATCTATAGTTTGTTAGCGTTAAGGAAAAAGTGATTCATCGCTGTCAGTTAGCTTAATCACGCCTTTGACCAATGAAATCGTTGTTAATTGGAACAAAGTAGTAAAACCAGTTAAGTTAAGCTCAACAGGCTGGTGTTCTAATGTACATTAATTGAATTAATCAAGATGCGTGGCTAAACTAAGTGATGGTGGTGTGACACTAATTTCTTTACGCGTATATACTATAGGAGTCAGTAGTATTAAATACCAAAAATAGAATATTATTGTTTCCTTAAAAAATATTTTTTTTCGCATATAAAGACACTTTTTTTACTTTGGTTGTACAATTTATTTAGTAAAAAAGAAAGTAACATCTCTGTTTTCCAAGGAGATAAAGGTATTTAAAAATAAATCATTAAAATTAATCGCACTAACCAATAATATCTACTTATGTTTATGTCTGATAGTACATATTTTGCGCCCCTATCCCAATTAGCAATTAATTCTAGTCCTCTGCCCAAAGGTTGCCTGGAAGAAATCCCTGCTTGAGCGATAAGGCCGACTGTTGCAACTAATGAAACTTTATTATTTTTGTTTACTTAATTAAATGTATGTTACTAACACAAAAGTGTTGGTGTGCAAAAAAGTGTAAATAAATAAATAAATAGATAACCAATGTTAGGGTAGAGAAATTAAAAATGTTTTGGCTTATCTGAAAAATTCATTATGCCTTAAGGCTTCAAAGTTTGGAGACCCATAATTAAGACTATATATTGTACTGCATACATTGTAGTCCAAAACATTTTATCCAACAGAATTTTTAGCATAAATGACTAAGATGGACAAAAAACATTCCCATGAGAGAATACGCGTATTTAAAAAAAAAAACGGTCACTCCAATTCACTTATTACATTAGTAGAGATTTATATACGTATTCACAGACGAAACCAATTTTAATAAAATAGATGTAGGAGACAATACACATACACCATTTTAGAACATTATCTAAATAGCCTGAAATATCTTACTAGTGGACATAGCCTTAAAGAAGAAGGTTCGAAACTTCTTGTGTCTCACTACTCTATTGTGGGTAGGTGGATAATTTCCCCACTACGAGTAAAAATCAATATCTGGTAACTACGATCGGGAGCGAAAGCTTGATGTACTCTTCAAACTATTTTGGAAATACTCATAACAAAATACCTACACGCAGATCAGAAACAATATTTGTACATATAAAATTATTTGCCCCGAGTAGGAATGAACTCGCGACCAAAGGTAATTAGGTGAATACACGAACCGCTATACCAGACTGGTATAGCGGTTGCATGCATTATAAATCAAATCCAAAGTTTTTATAGTTATAAGAATCCAAAACTTTTCATTTTCAATTAATTCTTCCTTTTATAGCTTTATTTTATGCAAATCTTCTTATACTAATAAAAAATGGTTTAATGTGTGGCTAAGTGCTAAACTCGAGAACGGTTGGACCAATTTTAGCAGTATTTTTTTAAGTTCTTTACGCACGTTTGACTTCGGGAGTAAGCTGGTGAATGCGTGACGAGAGCATTACGAGAAGTGTAATCGGGCGAGGCGAACGGAAGTTGAGAGGGAGATATAAGTTAGTGAAGATGGAAAGGGGGAGAGATAGTCACGTTTCGTATTTTTTTTTAATGTCATCGACACACAAGCGTACGGCTCACCTGATGGTAAGCGATTACCGTAGCTTATAGACACCTGCAACACCAGAAGCATCGCAAGCGTGTTGCCGACCCAATCCCCGATCCCCCCAGGAGCTCTGGTCACCTTACTCACCAACAGGAACACAATACTGCTTGAAAACAGTATTATTTTGCTGTGATCTTCTGTAAGGTCGAAGTACTACCCCAGTCGGGCTGTTCCATATTTTGAGCAGGAAATTCCTGCTGTGCCCTACCTCAGTTAAATATTACTGTAGTTTTACTTCAATCGTATGGTCTAAAGCACATTTGTTTTTTTCTCAGAATAATACCTATATCATCATTATTAAATTAATACTTTTAGATTGTATTTGTGCAGTCTCTGTTGCTAAGCGACAACCACTAAATGATTTCTTAAAAGTGAAACTTATTTTTTTATTTAGTTTACTAGCTGACCCGGCGAACTTCGTATCGCCTAACAGTCGATTCTTTAATTTTATTATTTTTTTTTTTTAGAATTTTTCTCTCCGTAAGAACCATCCTCGTACTTCAAGGAATATTTAAAAAAAAGAATTAGTGAAATCGGTCCAACCGTTCTCGAGTTTTGCGCTTAGCAACACATTCAGCGACTCATTTTAATATTATAGATTATTTATTTAGTTACTATTTAAGTGTTTATTGGTTATACAATTTATTCCACTGTTTATTGTGTTTGTATTAGGAGCGTGTGTTTTTTTTTTATTTCAAATTGAGGCTTTGCGGTTCATTGAGGTTTCTGGGCCGATTGGCGTTGTTTTTTGTTTCTTTTTGAAAACGTACTCTACCAAGATGACTTTTAACTTTGAGATATGCAATAGATTATATTCTTAAATGTCTTTATCAAATGTGATTAAATATTACTTTTAGTTTTCAAAAATTTATTATTATTATAAGCATATATTTATTATAAGCAACTAAGTGTCAGTGTTTTAATTAATAGCTGGTTGCTTAGATTCTTATATATTTCTTTCAGTAATAAATGGGTACATAAATAAATCATGAATAAATATATATTAAACTGAGAATCAGGGCAGGAATAGAACCTGCGTTAGAACTACTATTACTAATGCAGAAAGCAGAGTCACTGCACACTGCACCAACGGGTTGGTTTTAAGCCGTACGAAAACGAAAATATTTTGAATTAGCAAATAATCATATAACAAGTATTGTTCAACATAAAATAACAAGTATTATTCAACATAAAATAACAAGTATTGTTCAACATAAATTATCATTATTCATCATAATACCGCTTTCTAACGGAAAGGTTTTAGTTGGTTAATCCGATTAACAAGCATCTTCGAATAGTCAGAACTCAGCCATGATCAGATTGCTTTTATTGTTTATGTCTGGATAACACTCGCTACTTTCTCTATTAAATTACTACGAAAATAGCGTAAAAATAAAAAATAAAAGACGCAAAATCATTACGTTCTTAAAAAAGAAAAAAGAAAAACATGGCGTCCGACTCTACATTGAGGTTTAAATCTTTTTATTTCCACTACGCGTATCAACGTAACTGTACATCAACGGCAGAGAGTGCAATGAGTATGAAGTGGTCTATAAATCTTATCAGTTTTAATGACAAAAATGTTACATGTCGTGTTTAGTATGACAGTATGAAATAAAAATGACATGAACGGTTGATAATATAAAAAGAAAAATTTTGTAATTTATTTGTCTGTAACTAGTAGACAGATAAATTAAGATTAATAATTACAATACTATTAGAAAGGCTCGTTACCTAGATGTAAGAGAGGCTGTAATATTGTGAACATATTTATAATGTCATATAATATACTGATTACTGCCTACAGTTGATGCAGTAGAATAATAATGAATTCCTTCATAAAGTAAAATATACGATATATAATTTTAAAATCGTATATATTTTTACATATAACTGAAACTTAGCCTTTGGAAATAGGAAATAAATAAATAAATTAAAAGTAACTGACGTCAACCAGTACGCATGCTTGTATAAATTATTATAACAGGGTAATGTTCATTAGGAAGATAATTTATTTTCTATGAATCCAGTTTTAATTTACTAGACATATACCTCTAGAATTTAGCTATATATATATATATGTGTGTGTGTGTGTGTGTGTGTGTGTGCCTACGTTCGTAAATACCACTCGTATACACTTTTTCCTCAAAATTGTAGACCGATGTTTCTAATAACATTATTATTTCATTACAGTTAAAAAATTCCTTAGATAATAATAATAATAATAATCACAAAGCTTACCTTCAACTACATCATTGTTTTTAGTGTCTATTTCCAATGACAATAATTCTTTTTTATCATTATTTTGTTCGGGTATTTTCACGTATACACCGTCGTAGAGTTCAATTTTGTGCACATGTGAGGAATTTTTAACGTCATTATTAGAAGCACTTACACATAGGATAACCAAGGTTAGGAAATATATCAAGCGGAGTAAACTTGGTGCGCTCATGTTGACGGCCACACAGTCAATGTACTGCGTTTGTGCCCCTCCTTGATACTGAATAATGCATCATCCTGATCGAGATCAACGGCTTACTTCAAATGTTTTCTCTTTAACTTCAATTGCAGCTATGCTTATAATTTGATTATAATTAATTTAACGATGCTTACACTTTCTATTACATAAATACAATAACATTATTTAATTTGTTTTACAAATTTTTTCAGTCAAGAATTTTAGGAGTAATAACTGTAAATTTGAGTTATATGAATTTAATTTTGTAAGCGCTTGATTTTATTTAAAGTTATAAGTGCAAAATATGTTATAAATTAAAATTATATTATGGTATATTATAGCATGGTATATCGAGAGATGGTTTTTTTATTTAATCCAGAACAAAACATGTATTTATTATATCTGTTTAAAAAATATTTAAAAAGTCATCATCATGTAAAAAAATGTACGAGTACTGTTTTATGAACACATTTATCAATTTCAAATCTATTTTTAAAATCTTTATTGTCAAATGGTTTAATAATAAAAAAGAAACTCGTATTAATCTATTCAAGGAATCATTTCTACCTGCAAAGGGTTTTTATGAAGAACTGGTTAGAAACTGCTTACTAGACTGGTTTCAAGTAACCATTGGCTGACCTCTATCACAGGCCTTAGGAGCTGGACTTCATATTACGTAGAGCATAATATTTCGTTACGCTTCACTTTAAATACGTGATATGAAAATATAGTATTATAAATTAATATAAAAGTGTTGGTGAAAGTATACATTGTAATCCTTTAGCATTCAATAAAAGAATATTTAAAGGAGTTAAAGAAAATTATGACAAGTCCATGAAAGCAAAATAAATTAGGATATCAAAAATAATAATATGTGAGCAAAAGTAAAGTTACTAGAAATGCAATCAAGTTAATAGATACATATGAATGTATTTGCGGGAAATAAAAGTGTATAGGTATATAATATAACCCACCCTGGCATCGCACGTTTGCAAAAACTATCAGTGTTCCTCTACTATATAATGCATGTATATACATATAAACCCTCCTCTGGAATCACTCTATTTATTAAAGAAAACCACATCAAAATCCGTTGCGTAGTTTTGAAGATCTTAGTATACAGACAGCGGGAAGCGACTTTGTTTCATACTATTACTTATAATAATTTATACTAATTTGTACATTGCTTACATCCATTAGCAGAAATTAAAATGATGATATTTTTATTTAAGTTTTCATCTATTTTAGAGTAATGTAGATAAAATGCTTTATTTATACTAAATATAATAACTAAAAATATAATGACTTGGCTCAGCAGTTGAAGTGTCCGTTTAAGATGTATGCCGATGATCTAAGATATATAAATGTATCAAGACTGAAAACTATGTATTGAAAAATGTTATCACATAAAATTCACGCGTAAAAAAAACCATTAAAGCTATATACACATTACAGAGAGCACATCTAAACGAAGTTAATGAAATTAGAGATTTAGGAGTTATAGTAGATAGTCGTTTAAGCTTTATAAGTCACGTAGATAGCATTGTTAAACAAACCTCTAGACTATCTGGGTTTATATCAAGGCAAATAAAAATCTTTAAAGACCCTAAAGTTCTTATCCCCATATACAACTACTTAGTAAGAAGCATCTTAGAATATAACAGCCCATTTTGGTCACCTGGGTATGCAGTGCACATCAAAAGAATTGAGCGGATCCAAAAAACATACATTTATCATTTAACTTACATTAAAAATAAATGCAAAAATTTAGTAACTTATGACTCCGGACTAAAGTATTATAATCTCAAACCCTTAAGTACTCGTCGGAAAATAGCAGATATTTTGACTTTATACAAAATTATACATGGATTAATGATCTGTCTAAACTTTTGAAGTTAAATTTAATTAAAGATACCACGTTCTGGTAGTCGTCTGTCAAATATGTATAGCTTTCAATTACCACATTTTCGTACTAATATTGGACATCATTCGGTTCTATATAGAATTCTGTCATCCTATAATGGTTTATGTCCAAACTTTGATATTTTCAATGGCTCCTTGGCCACGGTCAAGAATATTGTTCATAGACTGCTTAAATAGTTTTTAATATTCTGTGATTAGTTTAAGCTGAACATGTCAAAATTGTATGCTGTGTTCACTGTAATAAGAATGAACATGGTACCTGTCAAATTGTTACACACATAAACTTTCTTATATTGTATCATTCAATTTGTGAACCAAAAAAAAAAGTACCTACGTTCGTTCATTATGCGACGTAATTATCTCTGTATACTCATCATAAAGTATTATTTACAATTAACGTTTAGTTTTGATATGGGACATTACGGATGCGAGTCCGTCTCGTAAAAAGCTGATTTGCAAATTTTACTAACTTCACTTCGTCCTAATATAGTCCACTGCTGGGCATAGGCCTCCACAAGTTCGCGCCAAAAATGGCGTGAACTTATATATTTTGCCCATAGTCACCACGCTGGGCAGGCGGGTTGGTGACCGCATTGCTGGCTTTGTCGCACCGAAGACGCTGCTGCCATTCTTCGGCCTGTGTATTTAAAAGCCAGCAGTTGGATGGTTATCCCGCCATCGGTCGGCTTTTTAAGTTTCAAGGTGGTCGTGGAACTGTCTTATCCCTTAGTTGGCTCTTACGACACTCACGTGAAGAGAGGGGGTGGCTATATTCTTTGATGCCGTAACCACACAGCATATTTTACTAAACAAACATTTTAATATTTTAATATATCATAACCATACGCTTCACACTCAACAACACTCTGTAGAACTTTCTGCTGTGTTGGAAGTCTGGGTACACACAATATTAATTATATATTATATAATAATTATATTAATTATATATATATTATTAATTTGAAGTCGATTTTTCTTCGTTTGCCTGAACATAATTATTGATTCAACAGTTAATTTTAATGATTATATATATATACTAGCTGTGCCCGCGGCTTCGCCCGCGTTGGAATTAGTGTGTCACAAAGTTTTACCGGCAAACTTCCAGTGAAACTCTCATCAAAATCGGCTTAGCCGTTCCGTAAACCTTCCTCTTGCCAATGGTGGAGCCCTCTCTACAATGTTGAAACCGCATGAAAATCCGTTCAGTAAATTTTGAACGAATCGATCACATACACTTTTGGGGACTTATAATACTAATAACTAATAAACTGTTGCCCGCGATTACGTCCTCGTGGTTATGAAGATATGTATTACTATTAAGACGTTTAACGCAAATTATTTTTTTATTTCAGTCACTTGAAATGCTTATCAAACTGAGTAACTTTTTAAAAGGCACAGTTTAGTATAATTTAATAGTTATTTTTATAAAACCTCTCACCACATCTCACCTCATACACCACATTTTTGGTTTTATTTTCAGGCTGTATATGTTTTATACAAACTATCAACCCCAATTAAACCCACTTAGCGATGGAATATCGTAAAATCCGTTCTTAGCGGACGTCTGCTAACTATAATCTACATCCCTGCCAAACTTTATCTTTGTCCAACCTGGATGGATAGACCATCCAGCGGTTTTTGAGTTCTCGTGATGAGTGAGTCACTGACCTTTCTCTTTTATATATATAGATTACGATGCATTATTTGGACACCTCCTCACCATCTATAGAGCATATATTTTAAATTTCAAGTCTCTTACTTCTAAAACATAAGACTTTCATTCAAACTTCCGACCCCCGTTTTAGCCCTTTAAAGGTCGAGTTTCATAAAATCAACTCTTAGCGAATATTTACGCCCTATAAGGAACCTACTTGATAAATTTCAAGTTTGTAGCTGTTATAGTTTCGAAGATTTTGTAATGAGGGAGTCAACCTACCATTCCCCGTTTTAACCCCAAAAAGGAGTTGATTTCTAAAGATACATTATTTGGACACCTTCTCACTATCTAAAGAAAGTACATTTTAAATTTCAAGTCTCTTACTTCAAAAACATAGGACTTTCATACAAACTTCCAACCCCCGTTTTACCCCCTTAGAGGTCGAATTTCGTAAAACTCATTCTTAGCGAATGTTTAAGCCCTAAAAGGAGCCTATCTGCCAAATTTCAAGTTTGTAGGTGTTATAGTTTCGGAGATTTCGTGATGAGCGAGTAAACCTACTATCCCCCGTTTTAACCCCAAAAGGGAGTTGATTTCTGAAGACACATTATTTGGACACCTTCTCATCATCTATAAGGCATACATTTTAAATTTGAAGTCTTTTACTTCAAAAACATGGGACTTTCACACAAACTTCCAACCCCCGTTTTACCCCCTTAGGGGTCGAGTTTCGTAAAATCCGTTCTTACCGAATGTCTACAACCTATAAGGAGCCTACCTGCTAAATTTCAAGTTTGTAGCTATTATAGTTTCGGAGATTTCGCGATGAGTGAGTCAGCGTACCATCCCCCGTTTTATCCCCAAAAGGGGGTTGATTTCTAAAGATATGCTATTTGGCCACCTTTTCACCATCTATAGAGCTTACATTTTAAATTTCAAGTCTCTAACTTCAAAAACATAGGACTTTCATACAAACTTCCACCCCCCGTTTTACCCCCTTAGGGGGCGAGTTTCGTAAAATCCGTTCTTAGCGGATGCTTACGTCTTATAAGGAACCTACTTGCCAAATTTCAAGTTTGTAGGTGTTATAGTTTCGGAGATTTCGTGATGAGTGAGTGACCTTTCGCTTTTATATATATTATTATAGATATATATATATATGTGTGTGTGTGTGTGTGTGTGTGTGTGTACTTGTGTTTTGATATTTATAAAAAAATATTGATAAATGTAATACCGTTAGTTCAACAGACCATGTACATATAAGAAAAAAAAATTGCGGTACGTTAAAAATTGCTCACGTCTGAATGCTGTAATAACTTTTAATTGCGGACGTGAAAAAGATTTAGACTTTATTTTTATCGTATTAGTCTATCTAAAAAAGATAAACAAATTATTTCAGCTAATTTATTCATGAAAGAAATTGTGTATTAAAAAAGTATTTATTTTATAAATACGAATAGAAAAAAAGAAAGTTATAAGACAGCGGCAATTTTATTTAAGATATCGTCCAAATTGGAATAGAGCCTCATTTTTGTTATGTCTTTAAACCCTCGGGTATTAGGAAATAAAGTTACGTTGAAATCTACTTTTCTTGTGATGAAGGTTACAGTTGACTTTAAGGAGAAAATACCTTTGCCCCGTGTTGGAATATAAGCCAACAATTTTTTACTTTTCCTTAGTAACCGACTTCCAAAAATGAGGAAGAGGATACTCAGTTCGACTCTTCTGATCTCTGACCTTCTGACCTCTATGATATATATATTTTTAATGTATGTTCGAGGTTAACTTCGTCGTTTATGAACCGATTTTGATAATTCTCTTTTGTTTGAAAGGAGATATCCTAAGTGTGCTACCATGATAAGGAAACCAGGATTTGATGATGGGATCCCAGAGAAATCGAGGGAAACCTTCGAAAATCCGCATAAACTTTTAATGGGTGTACCGATTTTGATAATTTTTAATTTAATCGAAAGCCGTTGTTTATCATGTAGTCACATTTAAATTTCATCGATATCTGATTACAGCTTTTGGAGTAATCTTTGATAATGCGTATTTACTTGACTTTTTTTCGTCTACCTACGTTGCAGTACTTGTCGATGTAATTGAAGTCGGGTTTTTTCGTTTGTCAGCAAACAAAATTATTTTATTTCACATTTCGTAATTTAATTTTGTTTATTTATTGGTAATTTAACTAAATAATCGTATTTTGTCTAAAATCTAGACATTTACGAAACAAAATAATTAATAAATTGAGAGAAAGAAGATTAATTGTAAGAGACATTTTTTTTTAAATTTTTTATTACTGTTACTGTACTTAAATAAGTAAATAATAATACTAAGGCGTCGTCTGTCTGTCACAAAACATTGTTCGTGAGAGGCAGACGAAGTTCGCACATTTGTATGGCATTGTGCTTTATCGTTTGTAATAGCACAAACCTTAACGTTTAATAAATGCACAAAAATATACAAATATAATTGTATAAATTAAAAATCGTTTCGATATAACTCCGCTCTAGTTTCGTGTTATCTATATCTTAATCAGATATAGTTGCGTCGTTGTCTGATCGGGCCCAGGGTGAGAGGAGCGGTCCTGATGCAGGCCAGGGTGCAGGCAAAGCTGGTGCAGGAAGGAATTCAGCTCTTGGATGGAACACGAGAGGTGCAGCGGGTGCTACTCCGGCAGAAAACAATCTTGACACCGCCTAAATTAAATATTAAAGATTTTTTAATTCATGTAAGTATAACTCTAATAGTGTAACTTATGGCTCTACAAGAATATTTTGGTACATGTTGGATTATTTTTTTTTTAAATAAGAAAAAATACTAAGTACTACAAAGTACGTGAAATCAACATTCGGCAGATTTTGCTAATATTTTGCGGTACTTATGTATAACTTGTTTATTACAAGGAAAATGCAAACTTATTTTATTTACGCCACAAAACAAAATGTCACGTGAAGTAAAAAAAAATTATAATTCATTAATCTTGTATATGTTAAGCAAAATATCCATGATATTATATATATTATTAAATTATAGAAAAAGTTATTTACCTGGCTGACTGCTACAATTAGAAGTACAACTCCAATAGCGAGATTCTTGACAGATATGACCGCTAAAGCCATCAATAGAGTTGAGATAACACCCAGAGTGAACATCACAGGCAAAAAGATAAAAGAGAGACGTTTCAAAGCATTGTGGCCAAATGTGCGTCCGACATTTGCATCTGAAAAAAATATTTAAACCAAACTAAAAAAAAAAATCTTGTTTTAAAGTCTCGCATTTTATATGATTCAGTATTATTTGGAATAATCATGAAAATATATATGGAAGTTAATGAGAATTAGTAATCATTTTCTATTATATAACTGGTCAGTTAGAAGTAGCAAATTTTTATTCAGTCGTGATTTAGAATCTGATGTGAGATTTTTGTGGTTGGACGTTTATAGTTTTACCAGTAAAATGAAACTTTTTCAAAGAAAGGTAACACAAACCACGAATCTACGTGTTACAGAAATTCATTGTTAGTAAATCGCATTTTTATAGTTGATTTAATACTTTGATTGTAGGTGATGGTTAGCAAATGGTGATAAGGATCGATTGGCGACATTTTTTGCTATTTTTAGCTCAAATCTTCGAACAATTTAGAAGATGAGTGAACAATGAATTAAATTATTACTTGCTAAAATGTTAAAGTATATTTTTACAGATCTGCTCCACAATATGTGACCACCATGAGGGATCATTGTTGTTCGTCAGGCTTTCCAGCAAAAAATAATTTATCCCGTAAATTCTAAAATTTTCAATTTTAAATTAAAATTATTCAAACAAACCTTTAATATTTAAATAATAATTGTCACTAAAATTTGGAGTATTTTATTATTTTCTTTTCTAAGCTAAGGACTTAATAATAAAATATATTACATTATTTCTATTAAAAGTGTTTTAAACTGGAGTAATTAATGTTTGATTTCAGTTGCATCTAAAATTTAAATATGCTATTAAATCATTTTTATTACTTTATTTGTTTCATTTTCTACTAAAAATTGCTATTAATATAATAAAATAAATATTCAAATTATAATAAAATAGCAAAAATACTTAGAGGTACTTATTAATTAATTATTAGTAGTGTAAGTAAATTTACACGTAAATGTTATGTATCTTCATATTTTAGAGGCCTTTAAACACTACAAACTCAATTACAATTTTAAACAAATACACAAAAATACCTTTACTAAGAAAATCCACAACGCTATTACTCGAAAAATCCTCTTCACAGTGCACCACTGTTAACATAAAAATAGCGACATAGGCTAAAGATAGAACACCAAACATTCTACACATTTTGACAACGATTTAAAGAATACCGAAAAAAAGTTGTGATTTCTGACTGCCTGCTCGAGTTTGACTGGTGTCGATATGATCGATTCCCAGGATATAAAGTATCCTACGGAAGACAATAGGCGGCAAAATCAAACTGCAAAAAGAAAGTGCAGGACAACGTGATCGTGTCGTAGAAATATCGACCCAGATATTGACCGCCGCTTAAGGACTAATGCTGTATCATTAACGGACACACACACTCCCCTCGGACAATGAGAACTTCCGATCCCTATTGGTCGGGCGTGTGTGAAAGTGACTATTAAACAGGTACATTAATCGTCTAGTATATACAGTTCGTAGGAAAATGCGACCTTAGAAGGTCATCAGCGGTAGGCAGCATATCTGGTAGACGTAAAGAAACGTGTTACATGCATTGGAATTACAATCGTGGAGCATTTAAACGCTCGCTTCAGCCTGTAATATCCCACTACTGGGCATAGGTCTCTTTCCCCATGTAGGAGAAGGATCAGAGCTTAATCCACCACGCTGCATCACTGCGCAACATTTGAACATTATTCTACAATTATATAAAAACTAACAAAATTATCTCTAATCATATTATTATATAAGAAGAACCCTTCAGAACCTTAAAATAAATTTCAATATTCTTTTTTTACATGTCATAAAAATTATTAATCCCATTCAGGAAAGATATGTTAGTCAATAAATATTATTATTGTAGTTTAATGTTTAAAGCATTATGTAAGTTATTTTTAAAACAAACTATTTTATTAACTACGTTGGGTAAAGTTACACGAAATTTTCCTAACAATAGATAATGAGTAACCACGTAAATGACTAACAACAAATGACTATTGACTACCTAAAAGTTTCTCTCACACGTGTAATTGTATCCCTATAGTACGTGGGCGTAACGCGTGGTAATCGTCGTAGAACACATACCCACGTCCCATGTTATACAAAAAGATTCATGATAGCATACAATACAGCCGTTTACGAGAACCGTAATTCATTTGAATATATCTCATTTACAAGTAATTTCATACTTAAGACTTTTCATTTCGTTTATTTCTTTTCACACTTTGAATTAATTACCTTAGAAAATGATGTCTCGCGTGTGTGTCGTATAATTAAACAATCGTATCAAGATGCCGAGCACGTATGTCGTGGTGAAACTATGGGGGCGATGACACAAGGCGTTCCGTCCGTGCTTGTCCGTGACCGAGCCTATGCAAATGGTATGCATTTGACAATAATAATATGGGCCATTTCCTGGCAGCACGCTATACAGAAAAAAAAAACTTTCGCCAAACATTTGGAATTATTTTTGACTGTCTATTGCACTCTTTATTTTATTCATTTTTAACATAATTATGTTTTCTATGACAAATTTTATCATAGAAAACATAATTATGTTAAAAATGAATAAAATGAATAAAACAAACAAACAACGACCTACAAAATTTTTAAGTAAATTTCTTTTAAAGGTTAAAGCCATTTATAAATCTAATTGTAGCGAGTAAATATAAAATTAAACATTAAATTAACTAAAAATTTCACATTTACGTGTTATTATATACTTAATGGCGATAATATGAAATGTAATAACATGGGGCTTAACTTTTCGACGGAGTACCAACAATAAGTCTGAAAATAGTAATATAAAGTACATTGTATATTATTCCATTTTTGGGAGTATGTAATAATAATATTATTTATTGTACACTATAGCATAAACAATCACAGTCATTTTGCGATAAAAAATAGAAATAGATCTATTTTAAAATATTAACATTACCATAATTATATAATGTATTAAAAAAAATATTGAGTTATTTTTAACAAAGACAAAAACTATATTAACGTGTTCTTTTTTGCTGTTTACTACTAAGTATAGATAGTATATTCTTAGTTAGATTATCATTCGTGTACAAAGTTAATCTATTTTATTTAAAAGTATACAGTAATTACGGAGCTATTGCAGCATAACAAAATTGTAAATAACTGCGTATACGTCCTTTCTAAAGTAATCGCGAACGAGTGCCTCATCAAGTCAGTCAGTTAGTAGCGATGCGCGCACGCGCTGCCATTCTCATTCTCTCGGCCTGGCCATGTATTATTCAAGCGATAAACCCGCGTTCGAGTCACGAAACAAGTTCAAATTTTGCGGATACAAGTGATAATGCAGTTCGCCAAATTTCTACGTGCATAAAAAATTTAGGTGTAACGAAATGTATCGGGGCTTACGGTGACTGGCGTGCAGAACGAGCTCTCGGGGGCGAAGTGCATCGGAGAAATGGACGCAGTGACAAGTTTCCGTGGCAAATGTATAGAAACATTTCCAATGATGAAATTTATATAAAACTCTGTGATAATACCGAAAGGCTTCTTGAACGTAGATCGCTTAAATTGGACCTTAGTCAAAGCTATAGCTTGGAACTTGGAAGCAAAGGAAATGGATCTTTAAGCGTCGATATCCTAAAATGTAACTTATTATATATTTAGTAATATTACTTGATTAATCTCTTAACTTTTTTTATAACAAAGTTAATTGTTATAATAAATTTCTAGTTAACTCACATTATCAATTGTAATTAAAGTAAAATTTGATTAAAAACATACCATATTCGTAAAAATCGATCGAGTTTTGATCTTAATCAATTTTCTTTGTTTTTTATATCATTATCATTGTTTCATAACAAAATATTAATATTTAATATGTTTAGCAAAACATATGTATGTATGGTATACGAGTACCTATACATTAGGGTGATTTTTAATCAACATTTTTTTGAAGTAGCAGAAATTTTTTTTTGTTATGTTAAGAATGCTTATATTTAATAGCTTGTAAATCTAACTTACTTATTCATCATATCATCTAATTTAACTATGAACTTACTTTTTATTTTCTAAGCTATTGTCGTTTCAATAAAATAAATGTACCTACAAATATATTCATGCGAATACAGTCAGTAATAGATGTCATATTTTTTATGATTTGCAGGTGACGATGAAGATTCAGGAAGGAGCAGTACGAAGAAACTTCAAAAACAATTCTACAACATAATGCCATTATTACTATTACCAGGTCTTATAATGTCCGCCGTCTTGCCGTTTATCTTGCCTTCCTTAAAAATGATGACCCTAGCCGCTGGTATGTTAAACAACATGGCTCTCACGGGCGCAGTTTTTACACTTCTTAGAAATAATGCATTCAACGATAATTATCGAAAGAAAATCATTTACGTGAACGATGGTTACATTAATGATAAATATGAACCGCTTGCCGATACGCCACCTGAGGTTATTGTTGATGGAGGTTTTAATACTAAATTTAATGATTTCGAAACTCATGATGTTAAAGACTACCACTTCTTTGAAAATCAACTACCTTTTGATAACGATTATAGATTAAATTCGGAATGGTTGAAAGGTGTAACTCAAGAAAAAGTGAAAAATGTTAAAATTATACCAGAAAAATTCAGGACGAATGAATGGAGAAAACAAGATGATATAATTAAGGATCTCAAAGAAACCAATGTAAATCTGAACAAAAGTAACCTTTAGTCATTTGTTAGAAGTTGTTACGTTTAGTTTAATGTTTATTTATTTATTATTAATTTAAAAATAAAAGAATTTTTTTAATAATCGATTATTTATTTTAAATAATTTAGTGATAATAAGAAAACCTTATTGTAAAAACTATATTAAAAAGTTATTCTCCTTAATTAATTTTGTATATTTTAGTGTTAAGTTTTGAACGGAAATAACAAAATAATATACATATTTCTAAAGTTTGACCGATTGACAACAAACAACTGAAAAGAAAATCTTAAAGTTTCAAAACTTTACAATTATTGCATTGCTTATATAAGTAAATATGTAGAATTGGTTTTTGAATGTGATAGTTTTGTACGAAATTCGGTCGATTCAAATTAATCATATGGAAATACTGAAAACTGAATTAGTTTGATAAGTGTATTTTCTATAAATATAATTGTGTTTGCTGGCAAACGAAAAACAACCACTTCAATTACATCGACAAGTAATACAACGTAGGTAGACGAAAAAATAGTCAAGTAAATACGCATTATCAATGATTACTCCAAAAGCTGTAATCAGATCTCGATGAAATTTAAATGTGACCACATGATAAATATAATACAAATAATACAAAAAAAGAATTATCAAAATCGGTTCAGAAACGACGAAGTTAACTTAAAGATATATATATATATATATATACGGTCGAATCGAGTAACCTCCTCCTTTTTTGATGTCGGTTAAAAACGTAGTTTGAAATATATTTTAGGAACTGCTGCAGTAAATTGGCTAATTATTTTTATGTGTTCTTTATTATCCAGACAAAAATTGAAAGATATAAATTTAAAAAGAATCGACTCGTCGCGGTCAACTAGACCAGTTCTTTTAGTTTTTGAAACCAAAAAAAAATATAGTAGTATGAAATCCATTGTGAAAGAAAGAAAATACAATGAAAATAAAAGGAAAAATAAATTACAGGCAATCTGAGGTCGGGAAGTGGTGGAAAATGCAAAGAAATTACAGGTAGCAAGGGCTAGACCCTCCTAGCCCCTTTCCCAGTTCTCTATGAAATAGCTTTTGATAGGCTAAAATTTTTCGCGGGTCACCCAGGTACATATGTCATCTTAAAATAGCAATAAATAAGCATCTACTTATATAATTTAAAGATGATTCTACAACTTTCTCAAAATATTGTAGATATCTTATTAAATATTCGTTTCATTTTCTGAGCATTTTATTTGCATTTTCTGAGAACATTTACCATAGTGATGTATATTTTTTACACCATCAGAAAATAGAGATTTCAACGAACAAAAAGCTTACCGATTTTTTAAAAAAGCTGATATATATTGACGTGAGAATTCTCGATTGAAAATGCGGGCGCTTTTTCGATTTTGAGGGCAAAATAAGGTGAAAAAAATAAAATAATTACAGTGTGTTTGGAACAATAAAAGGGTAAGTTTTCACCAAATTTTATATAAAAAAAAATTCTTGTAAAAGATAAAAATAAAATACCGACAACTTGTTTTTCTTTTGTAATTTTTTACATGAATTTCAGGCTATGTGAAAAAAGTGTAAATCAAAAATTTGTAGATTTTACTACCTACAACTTTGCCATTGAACTTCTTCCATAAGACTTGTAACCAGACCACGACAAAAGTAAGTTTTTACATATAATAGCTTCACTTCAATTTTGTTTAATTAGATATTTTATCCTAACTGTTTTATGATAATTATCAGTTTCCTAATCCAAGATTAAAATACTAATAAAGATTTGGAATTACATTGTTGCCTTACGAAGCTATATCGGTGCATACCTAATGATAACCGATTTTTATACGCCAGGAGAATTGATTCAGTCGGTTTCAACTCATTCAACTTGCATAGGTGTTTTTTGTTTAAGATAAAATTTCTCTGGTCATTATGTTATGCTTAGATATGAGAGATATGTTATCATAATAACCTATGATATTCTAGGAATTTAGATTATTTATATTAGAGGTATTAGATTGTCGTACTGTTCAAACTACAGCTCTTCCTTGGACGATACCTTGGACGTAAAAAAAAAGGTTTCACCTTTTTTTTATATCACTAAGTCGGCAAACAAGCTTACGGCTCACCTGATGGTAAGAGATTATCGTAGCTTATATAGACGCCTGCAACACCAGAAGCATCGCAAGCGCGACCAAATCCCCAATCCCCCCCAGGAGCTCTGGTCACCTTACTCACCAACAGGAACACAATACTGCTTGAAAACAATATTATTTAGCTCCTATGCTCCTACGCTCCTAGAGCACTGTTTCAACAAAACTGAGAGCCGAGAGAGAGGGTCTTAACTTAAAAACTGTTTCGACTCTACTCGATCTCCCTTATAGCAAAGATTTCGTTTAGATTATATAACTTACAAAATAAAAGTACGTTTTAAATGAATACTATATTAAATTTGATAACTTGTCTAATAAGTAAATATAGAAATAATGATTGGATAAATAAATTTAAAAATTGGTTGTTTAATTATAAGTATACATATGTACGTGATGAAATTATGATTTAATAAAAAAATATCGTGTTTATAGTTTTTACTGTGGTCTAAGATCTGAACTAGATGCTATCTTCACCCATCTATTTAATGGATAGAAGTTATTTTATGTCTATTTTAGTATATAAAAAAAATGGCGAAAAGATTTGCTGAAAAATTCCTGAAATTAACTAAAACTAGCTGAACCTTAAAGCTCACTGGTTAGATTAATGTATCATCTTTAAATAATAAACACACACACATATGCTTAAAAATCTCGAAAATCCTTATTTACATTTTTAGGGCTATCCTTAGAAAGTTTAAAAAGTGTAATATTTTTTTATTAAACGGATGATATACACAAGTTTGTAATAAAACACATCATATGTAATTTGATTTGTATTTAATGAGATACCTGTTCATCATAAAATTATCCCTTAAAAATAAATATCTTAACAATTAACACTTAAGACATAAGTTTGACTCTGTCGTGAAAATAAATTAATATTAACTTACTACACCGTATTAGTATTAAATAATAAATGATCACATTAATAAATTCATAGATTAATAATTGCTTGAAAGCGACTTCGTCATCTAAAACATAACTGTATAAGATTTCAAAATGATAATTGGAAAGTTAGTTAGAGATTTCGAAAACACGCACTAATATTTATTCTATTGGTATCTTTGGGATGTATTACATATTTGTTTAATACTATTCAGATACAATATCGAATATCAAAACTTCGAAGCTGATCATGTTTCGTGATATGATTTTCCTAAGATAAGAAGTATTCTTTTTTAATTACCCTTCCAAATTTGTCACCCTTCAATGATTATTTTAATTAGTCTTATAAGCGAAATATCAAAATATTTAGATAAAAAAAATATTAATATATATCAGTCGAAATATAAAGCAAACAGTACCAAAAGAAACCAGAAAACCACAAAAAATGGCCACGTATTAAAATATAACTATTCAAAATGAGATTTTAATCTATTTTATGGGCAATTTCAGCTAATTTTTTCTCTTCTTCTGTCATGTCTTGATCGTCCCAGCCCCACACAGGGTTTTCCGGATGGTTGTGATCTTCGTCAGATTTTTGTGTCTCACTGTCAAGTGGGTGGCTACCGTCGCCTGTCCTCGTCACTCGCTTACGGATCATTTCTTGGGACACTGTTTTAAGGTCGTATGCTAGCCCTGAAAACCAAATTGAGTTGACGAGGATAAATATTTATGACATTTTTAGTTAGTGTCCATATCTTAAAAAAATATCTACTCTAACTTTATCAACAGTACCTAAATTTCTATGCATGTCTTAAGTAAAAATATCGCAAGTAATATTGACCTAATAGTGGTCCAAAATTTAGAAGATAACTGGCATCGAGCTATCTGTTTATACCTGATAACTCAGGGGGGTAAAGTTATTCGCGTCCGTAGGTACTACCTAACCACTTGCCCCTACACGTGCCCCCTGGGTGGTGCTAAATGAATAACAAGCCGAGAGTGCCTGCGCAAGCAACCCTGGGCAGTGCCGGCGCGGGCACTCCCGTAACACACACACACACACATAATGAGACTGAGCAAACACGTATTATTGCTACTCACACAATTTTTCAACGAAATCTTCAGAATAACTCCTCGAAAGTTTTGGAAAACATTTCTAAAGTGTAAATTGGTGCTAAAGTAAAGCTGGCAAACATCAATCATAGTAGCAAACAAAAGGTGTAGTGAAAAGGCACAATAATTACCTCGAGAGTCCTCGTTATTTCATTCTCATCGAGGGTAGTTAAACTATAAACAAAGTGAGTACTACCAACACAACACTATAAAACATTTTGTTTATCAAACGGTCGCTGACAGTTGACAGCCGTTTGTTGATGCTTGACACATCCTAGACCTGAGACATCTGATAGTTGACATTTCACGTCGTAAAGCTGACAGCTGACATCTTGCTGACTTCTGACAAATGACAAGTGACATCTGACAAGTGACATTTGACAGGTGACAAAGTCTCTTGGATTGCCCATTGTAAAAATTAAAAAATTAGAAATTAAATTAAATTAAATTAAATTTTGAAAACAGATTTTTATAAATATGGCGATTTGTGCTGGTTGTAACCAAGGAATTGAAAAAAAAGATATCTCAATTAATTGTTCCAAGTGTAATTTATCATATGACATATTATGCTCTGGACTGACTATTGAAAAATATTCCAAGTTGACAAGTGATGCTAAAGGATCTTGGACCTGTATATCTTGTAGAAGTAAAGTACCGAAAATCAGCAATTTGGATACTCCTGTTCGCTTATTGATGGGTGTTAAAGAGGCAGACACTTGTGACTCGGACTCAGTTTATGAAGGCGTTGAAAATAATTCTAGCTTCGACTTCGAAAATATCACACTGCGGCGTCGACAAAAAACAAACGGTGGTTGCCATTGTATTTGTAGTGATCCTAACGTCTTGAGATCTACGATAAGAGAAGAGTTACGGGCCGTTTTGCTCGAAACTTTCTCAGAAATTCCTAAATTACATATAGCGATAGAAAATATGATCCACTGTATAAATAAAGTTGAAAAGGTTCATTTGTCTGTACTGAATCAACTACAAGAAAAGCAGCTTGCAACTACACCCACTAAAACCAAAATATCTCTAAAATCTTTAGCGCCGCGGGTCCCTCTTCTTCAATCTGTTACACAATCATCTGATGCAACGTTATCCAAGCCATCGTCATTAGATAAACCGAAAACAACTGTCACTAAAGATGCCACAGGGCTTCTCAAAAAAGATAAACCTGGGGTGGCGCTAGCTGAACAACCGGAGGTTTCAATTAATAATGAAGAACCTGGTAAGAACGAAAGACTCCCCGCTGAAAAGCTTGATCAGAGTGAGCAAGTCGATGAAATCCGGGAGGACTCCCACGGATGGAAGCAAGTAAAGCATAGGAGGGATCGTGCGTCGCAATCTGGCGTCCTTCGTGGGACTGCTAGTCCTGGTGTTACGTTGCTCCGTGCTGCAGAAAGAAAAACTTTTTTGCATCTATTTTACGTTCAAGAAGGTACAACAGAGGACGAAGTGCGTGCCCATCTGCAAACTGTATGCGGCGAAGATGTTTGTACTGTCGAGGCCCTGAAGTCTCGTGGTAGTTACGCATCTTTCAAAATAGGTGTTCCGTGCAGGCTGGCAGATCTAGTGATGCTTCCCAATAACTGGGCTGAAGGCATTTGTATTAAGCCCTGGCGTCAGAACTTTCGCTCTAAAAGGGTTGAAAATAAGAGCACGTAAGTCAAAAACAATAGAGTGCTTTTATCAAAATGTACGAGGCTTGCGTTCTAAGACTTCTATATTCTATAATAACATTTTACAATCGAAATATGACCTCATAGCTCTGACTGAGACCTTTTTAACGAGCTCGGTGACCGATGGTGAGCTCTTCCCTGCTGGTTACGTTGTGATTCGTAATGATCGTGATGGTGATACTGGTTGGGGGGGCGTTCTGCTTGCGGTACGTGATTGCTATTCCGTGCATGTACTCGGAAATATCGATGGTCTAACATCTGATAAAGAAGTTTTATTCGCAGTTATTTCGAGTAAACTTCTGACATGTTTGTGTTGTGTGGTGTATCTTCCACCTCGTTATAATGACGACCAATACCTTAATGTATTAACTTGCATTGAAAACGCAGTTAATTTATGTCCTGATATGAATGTCCTTATAATGGGTGATTTTAATTTAAATTCTTTTAGTGCACATATAAAAAGACAATTTAACATGTTTTCAAAATTTTGTAATCTTACTCAATACAATACTGTCATTAATAGCCATGGCAGTAAGCTGGACCTTATATTGAGTGATGTGGATTCTGATCGAATTAGTGTTCAAATTAGTGATAATCCTCTAATACCCATAGATAGTTATCATCCCGCGTTAGAAATATCTGTAAGTTTTTCTTGTTGCTCGGTGCAGGCTCCTCAGCTTTCCAATATTTTTGCACCTTTGGAGTGGAATTGGAGGAAGGCTGACTATCAATCGCTATACGCTGCTTTTATCAATCTTGATTGGTCTGATATTTACAAAGTAGATGATGTCAATGAAGCTGTTACTATTTTTTATTCTAAAATATATAGTATAATAGATTTATATGTCCCCTTTAAGCAAAAATCATCGCTAATGAGGGCACATTATCCTAACTGGTTTACCAAAGAAATCATTCAAAACATAAAAAATAAATTTTTCCACTTGAAAAAATTTAAATCAGAAGGTCAATTATTTAACAAAGAGTTATTCCGATACTATAGATGGCGTGTTAAACTTCTAATAACGAAAGCGTATCAGGAACATTTAAATTACATTCAAAATAAAATTATTGAAGACCCTACAAAATTTTGGGGATATATAAAAGACAAGAAAAGGAGCAGGAATCGTACTAAATCGTATGTATACGAAAATACAGAAGTCACTGGACAATTTGCTGCTGATGCTTTTGCTAGGTACTTTAGGTCTGTATTTCATGATCGTGAACCATATTTAAACCCTGCTAAAGCCGCCCGGGCTGCGGATGCATTATCTGACGCTAGATCTGTCTCAATACGCGTAGTGGATGCAAGGGACTTAAAAACTGCGGTAAGTTGCCTGAAACCAAAATCATGTAGTGGACCTGATGGCATTCCCGTGTTCTTAGGTAAGGATTGTATATCTGTCCTACAGAAGCCACTTTTGTTCTTATACAATTTGTGTATCAAGCATTCGAGGTATCCCAACTCCTGGAAACTGTCGAGAGTCACTCCGATTCCCAAAGGTTCAGGTAACGATGTTACCACGTTTAGACCAATTGCGGTACAGTCTGTGTTTGCCAAGATATTTGAAACCATTCTTAACTATCTCATTAGCCATCAAATTAATGACCTATTGCACCATAGTCAGCATGGTTTTCGTAAAGCGAGATCTACCACTACAAACTTAATAGCACTTACTGACTATGTATGTTCTCAACTTGATTTAAGGCGCCAAGTCGACGCAGCGTATTTTGACTTCAGGAAGGCCTTCGACTTGGTTGACAATGATATTCTTTTGAATAAGATGGCCCTGATGGGTTTTACTCCTAAATTACTTGACTTTTTCAGTGACTATCTCAAGGATAGGTGTCAGTTTGTCAAGGTTGATGGCTTTGAATCATTTAAATTTTACACAAGGTCTGGTGTGAGTCAAGGTAGTACCTTAGGACCTACGCTTTTCTTGATTATGATCAATGATCTCCCTGATATTGTTCAAACTGCACAGTGTCTTCTTTTTGCCGATGACCTGAAATTATACATGGGAATTACCGATGCAGCTGACGCGCAAGCCTTACAGGTTGATATTGACGCAGTTGCAGAGTGGAGTAGTAGAAATTCTCTTCCTCTTAATATTGACAAGTGCAAATCCATTACTTTTACTCGTAAACGCAACTGCATCCAAGTAGTATATAAATTATGTGACGCTCCTTTGGAAAGAGTTAATTCTATTCGTGATCTTGGATTGACATTGGATCGTAATTTTGACTTTCGTGAACATGTGACTAATATTTGTGAGGTTGCCAACAAGTCTCTTGGTTTTATCATAAGGACTTCTTCGCAGTTTAGTAGCTTAAATGTAGCTAGAATACTGTTTAATTGCTACGTTCGTAGTAAACTTGAATATGCGGCTATCATCTGGGACCCTCATGTAGATAAACATAATATTACTGTTGAACGGGTTCAGCGGAAATTTGCTCGATATTTGTACAAGCGTCAGTATGGGTACTATCCTTATCTTTACCCCTCTTTATTCGTGTATGGTATGGTTGGGCTAGAAACGCTATGTCTTAGACGTAAACTATTTCTTTTAATACACTATCTTCGAATTTTACATAACAAAGTAGATAGTCCAGTGTTATTGGAGAGCTTAAATATTCTAGTTCCTTCCCGTATTCCCCAAAATAATTTCGGAATTGTCGCACCGCGGCGTCGTCCGCGCTTACTGCAAAAGCCCCCTACTCGCACGCGGTACGCGGCACACGCCCCGACAATACGCGCACTACATTTGATCAGCGATTTGCTCACTCATTGTGAGGACATAGACTTATTTGCCGATAAGATCTCTGTTTTCTGTAAAAATAGCTATAAATATCTTTGTACGTTATAAATTTAATTTGTTGTATAATTTAATCCTGACATTAGTAATATTTAATTTTTTTTAATTTTGACGTTTTTTTTTTCGTTTTGACATCTAATATACTGACACGAATGTATTTTTATAAACAGAATTCTGAATTTTGACTAGATATTTTATTTTGACATTGATATTGTAATTTCTACATATGAATTTCTTAACAAAATTATTGATATTTAGTTATTTTAATATTATCAACTAAGTAGGTATATTTTTATTGACATTGTAAATTTTAATTATTGTATTTTGATAAGATTGTATATTTTTAATTCTACATTTACCATTATTTACTTCATTTGTCATACCTGTGTTTTTGTTTTTTTTTTTAATTTTGATTGACCTACTTGTGTTTGGAGCAAAGCTCTGTAAACTTGTATGTATGAAATAAATAAATGAATAAATAAATAATATACTCACCTAGAACACCACATTTACACTACACAGATACACTCTCACAGGCCCCCATACGCGCAAGTGCGTACATACTAAACATGCACCTATACACTTTCTACACACAATGGACACTCACAACAAGGTTTAAACATAACACTTCTGCAGGGATGGTGTGGTCAAGTTCCTGCGGACCTTCCGTCGCAACAATGAGCGAGGGTTGGCCCCAATTGACCACCCGCGTGTTTGTGCCGTGCGCGGGGACCCGTAAGGGGGGATGAAGGAATCCTGGTGGCTGAGCCGAAAGAGCGTCGGCTGTTGTACGTCTCCAAGACAACACTCAACTTTGGTCTGGATTTCTCCTGACACGGGAGGCCGGAGGCTAGCCACCTTCGGTCAATCGGCTGCGACGTCCCGTCAGAGGGCCGTCAGGCGAGAGCTCTGTCCCGTCGGGGGTGGACGACGGGTGGGACGGTGTAAATCATCTCGCCCAGCTCGGCCTGCTTCCTAGCGGGGTGGGGCTCTATATCCTGAGGTGACTTCTGGCGCTAACAGCGTCCCCACTTGAGGGCTCGAAGGAGGGTGGAAGCACTCTCAGGATGAACTTTATACTAACACTCATGGCTAACAAAAACAAAAATAAAAAACCTAATACCAAGGCCGCACCGGGGGCGAACAACCCTGCTGGAGCGCCTACCACCAACCAACCGGCTGCACCTCAGGCTCATAACCTGAGTGTTGCGCCAACAATCGAACCGGCTGCACCTCGGGCTCACAACCTGAGTGCTGCGCCAACCCAGCTACTGGCTGCACCTCAGGTGCAGCACCTGAGTAGTGAGGTAAGTACAAGCACTATTGACCTCACTTCTCTGAAGGCAGCAATGCCGACAGCCACCCAACCCTGGCAGGACGGTGACTGTTAAGAGAAGAGAGGTCAAAAAACGTGACCAGGTGTCGGCTCGCAAGGGGAAGCGGGCTGTAGTCCGTGCGGAGGCGCGGCGAACGCGACGCCCGACTAACGACGGGAGTAGGCCGCTAGAAGCTGCCGAAGGGAACGAAAGGACCCACGCTGCCCCTGTCAGTGTTGCGCCGGTCCCTGGCGAAGCCGGGCCGGCTGCACCTATGGGGGCACCCTCGGAGGTTGTGGCAACTGCTGCTGCCTGCGCCTCCACAACCAAACGAGCCAGACGCTGAAACAAGAATGGGACGAAGGAGAACCACGGGGAGCATCCAAGTCGGTCAAAACCCGCGAAGCGGGACCGACCGGATGACTCCTTCACCCCCCAGGGTAGTGGCAAGCGTCGCAAGCCTACCCACACTATCGGTTCTATCAAATACGCTGACGCGTTAAAGTCTAACGACTACTGCGTCGCGATTATGATGGAACCCTACCACGACCTCTCCAAAGAGCAGGCTGAGGCAATTGAGAGGCAGTTGCAGGGGGTGATGGACGAGGAAATATTCTCACCCACCACTTCCACAACACCCGTCGCTGCACCACAGTTTAGGGGGAAAGCCTTCCATAGTGAGGGCACCCTTAAGATGTGGTGCAGGGACGATTTTGCCCTCCAATGGCTCCGCCGCTCCATAGGGAGGATTTCGTCACCACGCGCGGGAACCAGACTGGTTGTGAGAAAGCAGTCTGAGATCCCGCGGCGCGTCAAAGTAGGGCTGTTGATCCCGCAGGTGGAACCGGAGGATACTCTGGATAAGATCCGCCTGCGGATCATGTGCCAGAACCTGTAGTTCCGCGTCTCCAACTGGGCGCTTTACAATGCGGTGCCAACGGAGGAGAAGGCGACGATGTATCTCCTCCTTGGCATCCCGGAGGATGACGCGGAAAAGCTGAGGGAAAGCGAGCGTAGAATACTACAAGTTTGGTAATATCTACGCTCGTTTCCACGATGACCGCACTACTGCACTGCCGAATCTCGGTGCGGACGAGAAGGTCCGTAGTGACCTAGGCAGTGCAAATAACAATATGGTGGAGGGACAGCCGGGCTCCAGTAAGGAGCCTGTCGTCGACACCGGCTCGTCTGAGGTGAGTCCCCAGTTTGATCTGGGTGATCTTTCCAAGGATGAGCCAGGTGATCTTGACGACGCCATCCTATCCAGCGATGATGGCGCTGCCAGCCCCACCTAGAAACCAATTAAAAATCACCCAAATCAACCTCCAGCATAGCCAGACTGCGACGGCTAACCTACGCAGATTGCTGGAGGGAAAAACGAAGACCGTGGCCCTGATCCAGGAGCCGTGGATCAGGAACGGGAGAATCTGCGGTCTAAACAACATTGGAGGTAAGTTACTTCTAAATAATAACGTATACCACCCACGCACTTGTATCTATGCACACAGGGACGTGAACATCACCTTAATAACCGAGTTCTGCAGCAGAGATCTTACAACCGTTAGGCTCCAAAAGGAACCCTCTTCGGGCCTGCCTGATGTGGTGATGGCATCCGCCTACTTGCCGGGCGACGCTGACATCCCCACTCCGGAGCTGGCCGCGCTTGCTGAGTACTGCGAGCGCCAGGGTCTGGAGCTCATCATATCCGCTGACTCCAATGCGCACCATGCGCTATGGGGCAGCAAGGACAACAACCAGCGAGGTGAGGATTTTGTTTCTTTTTTACTCGCAACTAAGCTTAATGTAATTAATAAAGGATCGGAACCAACCTTTGTAACTTCGAGATCCCAAACCATCATTGATCTAACTCTGGCGACAGAGCATGTGTCCGAATATATTTCAGATTGGCATGTGTCTGACGACGTGTCGTGCTCTGATCACCGGTGGATCAAATACAACCTAGAAGTCACGCTGACGTCACCTGCACCCCGCCGTAACCCTCGGAGGATGGACCGCGGCAGGTATGAGCTTCTGACAGCGGAGAAACTCAAAGGCGTCGAACTACCCGATAACCATGAAGGCACGGAGGACATTGATAATCATATCAACCAAATAACTGACTGCCTAATCACCAGCTTCGAACAAACATGCCCACTTTCATCACCTAGAGCGCGACAGTTCTGCAAAGGGCACTGGTGGGGACCGGAGCTCGAAAAGCTACGACGCAGGGTGAGGAAGTTGTTCAACAGAGCAAAGAATACTCGTCTAGAAAACCACTGGGATGCCTACAAGCAGGCCCAATATCACTACAAAAGGCGCATCAGAATAAGGAAGAAGGAGTGCTGGAGGCGCTTTTGTACCAACATAGAAACGAACAATCAGGCGAACAGAGTTAAGAATATATTGTGCAGCGAACCGGTGCACAACCTGGGTAACCTGAAAAAACCGGATGGAACATACACCAAAACGGATCTGGAAACTTCAGAACTGTTAATAACTACACACTTCCCAGGATGCCAAATCGAAAGAATTGCGGCATGGGAGGAAGAGCCAAAGAAGACACCTGTAATGGTGGACTGGATCACCGCCAAGTAAATTGTCACACATGACAAAGTAAAATGGGCCATCAACAGTTTCTTACCATACAAGTCGGCAGGACTGGATAAGGTGTTTCCAGGTCTGCTAAGATGGAGTGATAGGAAACTTATCGACCACCTTATCTCCATATATAGGAGTTGCTTAGCTTATTGCTACACCCCAAAGTTATGGAGGGAAGTTAAGGTAGTCTTCATACCTAAACCCGGCAAAGGAGACTACTCACAACCAAAATCATTCAGACCTATTAGCCTTACCTCCTTTCTATTGAAAGTTTTGGAAAGGCTAATAGATCGGGAGCTGAGGAGCACAATTCTGGTTGAGCAACCCCTGAATCCCAACCAACATGCCTACTCAATGGGCAAATCAACGGACTCTGCCCTACATAAGGTTATATCCTATATAGAGGGCAATCTCCATCACAAAATATCAACCTTAGGCGCCTTTATTGATATTGAAGGGGCCTTTGATAAAACTAAGTTCACCAGCATAAGCCGTGCCCTGACCAAGCATGGAGTCAATAACACGATTGCCGGGTGGATTGACAGCATGCTGAAGTACAGGGCCATCCAATTCACTGTGAATGAAATAACTAGAGGCGTTGTAGCGAGGGGGTGTCCGCAGGGGGGGGTCCTTTCCCCACTTCTGTGGAACATAGTGATCGACGAACTGATCACCTTGCTCAACGACCGCAGATTTCTAACAGTGGGCTATGCAGACGACTTAACTGTACTCATCAGTGGACCATCTGAGAGGACAGTCTGCGACCAAATGAGGGCCGCACTAAAAGTCGTTGAACAGTGGTGTACGGACCACGAACTAACAGTGAACCCCGCAAAGACGGAACTTGTGATGTTCACAAATAAACGGAATTTAGGAAACCTTAAACTCCCTAAATTATTTGGCACCAGTCTTGCCCTAACCAAGGAGGTCAAATATCTTGGAGTAATCCTAGATAGTAAGCTTCTTTGGAACAGGCATTTAGACTCAAAAATCAACAAAGCCAGCATAATCCTCTGCCAATGCAAAAGGCTCCTCGGCAAAAGCTGGGGCATATCACCTAAAATTATCCTATGGCTTTACAAAACTATTGTCAGGCCTATAATCACCTACGGTGCGGTAATCTGGTGGCAGAGAACAGAACTTACAACCGTTAGAAACAAACTCCAGCGGTTTCAGAGAATAGCATGCTCTGCAATCACTGACTGTATGCGTACCGCCCCCACAGCAGCTCTTGAGGTTATGCTTGACCTGGCACCGCTTGACTTGTTCATACAACAGGAGGCGGCTATGTCAGCTATCAGGCTGAAACACTTGGGCTTGTGGTGCAACCAGGAGGGTCCACACAATAGACTTTGGAGCAACCTTGTGAGCTATGAGCCACTACTTGCTGCTCCTTGTGATAGGATTCCCAAACAACATATTTTCGAAAGAAAGTACCATATACAACCGTTTGAGGCTGAAAGAGACCAATCCGGCATACGCGAGGTCCGCATCTACTCGGATGGCTCCAAAATGGGGTCTGGCACCGGTGCCGGAGTGTACTCACAAGACCTCAATATCAACTTATCACTAACGCTGGGCCAACACAGCTCCATCTTTCAATGTGAGTGTGTTGCGATAACCCATGCAGCCACCGCCGTCCTGTCAAAAGGCATTAGGGATTGCAATATCCGTATTCTGTCGGACAGCATGGCCGTACTTAAAGCGCTAGAGAGCAGTTCGACTAACTCTAGTCTTATATACGAATGTCATCAAACCCTGGAAGTATTAGCCTCACACAATGAGGTAATCCTCCAGTGGATAAAAAGACATAGTGGATCGCACGGAAACGATGCTGCCGACGAGCTTGCAAGACAGGGGTCCAGTACAAAGGTTGCCGGCCCAACCATCCTATTGCCGCTACCTTTTGGACAACTGCGCTCGTGGGTAAGGCAACGTACACGTGCAAATCATAATGCCCTTTGGGCAAACCAAACCGGCTGTAGACAGTCCAAATTGATACTCACAGAAGTATCACCGCACCTAGCGTGCCGACTGCTCAGTCTCAACCGCCTGGACATCAGAATAGTTGTTGGCACGATTACCGGCCACATGGCACTCAACCACCAACTATTCATCATGAATGCAACAGACAGCCCTCTTTGCAGGGGCTGTCTGGCTGCTGAAGAAACAGCCGCCCACGTAATCCTGGAATGCGAGGGAGTGGCCGCACACCAAGCTACCATCCTTAAGGATATAAGGACGCTCCGAGAAGCCTGTGAACGCCCCAGGAGGCTTCTGAGCTTCTGGAAGGAGCTGGGCTGGCTGAACTAGTCAGCCCACTTTTCACGCATAATGGACCACCTTTGCGTCTAAATGCGGAAAATCGAGCCCAACACAAATACAAATACAAATACAAATACTTGATAACTCAGTAGTTCGTTACGTTCATTCACGTACATTCTTTACGTTTCATACTATCAAGTTAAAGATTCATTAGAGATTGGAGATTAAATTTTCTTATTATCTTGATGTCACAGCTTTCAATTAAATATATTTTTTTAAATAATTATACCCAGTCACTTCAGGATTTTTCAGGCAACCCATTTTTAATATATTATTTAATATACTAAATTTATTATAAAGTTCGTTTTATTCTCATTCAATTTAGGTTCGGATCTTCAACTATAGATATCTCAACTAAAAATTTTGCTCAGTTAATGCCAAAAGCTTTTTTTTTTTTGTATAAATGTCTTTTGTTAACTTTATCATTTTGTCAATAGTAAAAATATTGTGATTAAAGCAAGTTTTAATATATCTAGGCATTATCATAATACTTTTTCATTTCTAAAACCTTATTATTTTAAATTTGCGTGATTTGAGTATTATTAAAGATGATATGATATGTAGATGTTTCGGGTGTTTTCACCTTTTTTTTTTTTTTTTTTTTTACGTGGGGAAAATCCATCATGGATATCCTCCAGCGCGGGGGCGCCAGAGGGTTATGTCAGACTCCTACTGACTAAAAACCACCACGTGTTAGCAGTCATCCGCCTGGGTGGGGCGAGAGGGGTCGCACTAGCATTCGCCACCTCGCCTCAGCGGTAGGTCCGGACAAAGCTTCCGGGCCTCGGCATGATGGTGGGGTGGCCTCGCTCACAACAAGGCCACCCCTCAGACGTATGGGGTCGTGTCGTCCAGCCGGCCGAAGTCCCCCGACTATCGGCCGCCAACCCCACTATTACAAGGGGGGGAGGAGGTGGGCAAACCGCCTTCTCCTTGCCCCCGTACGTCTGCGCCGGAGTGGGCCAGCAGAGGCGTCTTCCTCTCTGGTCTTTCGGGTGTTTTCAACTGAGTTAGGTTTAGTGTACAAAATATTTGTTAACATATAAAATCATTGTTTCGTTCCTACGAGTTGTAGCGTAATATATTAGCCTATGTTTACAATAAAAAACATCAAAATTTAAAAACATTAAACATTGTCCTCTGCCCAAAAGTTGCCTGGAAGAGATGGCTGTATTAGCGATAATAAGGCCGCCTGTTGCAACTGATGCAACATCAATTTTTATATATTTCATATTCATTTTTCATACTTTTAAAATCTTGTATTGGTGTGAGAAAGTGTAAATAATTAAAATAATTAATAGATATATTAGATACTATATATTAATTATTATTTTCCGTACATACGTTTACGTTACACGTACATACGTTTGAAACACAAAATGCTATGTTTCTTTGTAAAATTATTAAAATTACTAAATTGCAAAATAAATTAAGACGATTGATTAAGAAAATTATACAAGGCTAACAGTTTCTGTATTCATCTTCATTAGTGGAAAAGATGCCGTTGCAAAGGTACCTTAAAAGTCTGACATAATAAGTGCAGAAGAAGCAAGAAAAAAGATAAATTTACATAACACACTAAAGATATCCATCTTTTATCAGTTAAAAATTATAAATTAGAAACAACACGAAAAAAGCTTTCGATTTTGTTGTGATTGATTATTTCAATTTACAATTATGTAATAAATAATTGAGGTACGGCACAGCAGAATATATTATGCTCAAAATCTTATCACCAGGTGGACCCTGGCTAAGCTTGTTTGCTGACCTGGTCGGTTAAAAAATAATGAAAATATTGTATTACCATATCGAGCAGCAAAATCAATCAAGGCTGTCGACATGTTTGTGCTGTAGTTTCCCAGCTCAGCTGCTTTGTAATCCCAAGGGAAGACGTGATGGTAGTTGTGCCAGCCCTCGCCAAACGCACAGATCGCAACAGCTTTATTATCTGTAGCGCCTATGTATCTGTAATAATAAATAATTATAAATATTATTAAAAAAAATTCTAAATGATGTGATTGAGCATAGTTGGATGCATGATGAACATCCTTATTCTTTTATTTTAACGTAACTTTACGTGTAGATTTATAGATTGGTATAAAGATAGATATTAAGGACGGACTGAAGAAAGAATTGAGACAATATTGACTTTTTGTCCTCGTATTCCAAGTCCAATAAGGTTGAGATGGTAAAATTGTGGGGTAAAATTAAATTTTAATTTAATAACTTATAATGAAGTTATCTACAACATATTGATTGTCTTTATATTCAACTTTTAGTGAAGGACACTTGATTCATTTGTCAAAGTTTGTACTTATGTAAAATTTGGCTTTCTTTTTGACTTTTTATCTTTTTCTGCTTTACAATAGATAAGTTATATTAGATAAAATAACTATGGATCATACTTATACTTTTGATAATAGATTACGCGGGGTGGTTTATTAAGGTTTTCTGGACTATGTTATCAGAAACAGCAATCTAAAGTTTTATAACAGAACTTTGGTTTATCGGAATAGCCACTAACGATAAACAAAAACGACTGTCAAAGAGGAAATTTGTAATTTTTAAAGAATTTATACTAATTTCGTACAATATAAAATGACTACGACTGCGTTAATACGTTAAAAATAATAATATATTTATAATAGTATGACGATATATTTAATTTTAAAATATTTTAATGATGTCAAGCCTGATTTTTAAAAACATTTAAGAAAATGTTAGTGGCAAGAGCCCAGTTATATATGGAAATCTACTCGTATTATGTAACAAATATATGTTTCATCTCTAGTTTCCAATTATTCTTTTCTTCGGTTGCTGCTTAAGCTATCTAAGATTTAACGTTATCCAAAAAATAAAAAAAAAAGATATATTTTTCTGTATTAGCATCGTATAATAACAGCGCAGCACGCAACACAAAGTACTAAAATGCGTGAAAACGGCACATCAAATCCAATCTACATTTACGAAAATACTGAAAAATTGTATATTAAATGCATTTATATTTATTTTATATTTATTAAAAATTAAAAGCTTGAATTCATTTTTTATATTATTTTAAGCACATTAAAATATTATTTAATTTAGTTTTTATTTCATAAAAATAGGTC
This sequence comes from Melitaea cinxia, assembly GCF_905220565.1. NCBI lineage: Eukaryota > Metazoa > Arthropoda > Insecta > Lepidoptera > Nymphalidae > Melitaea > Melitaea cinxia. The sequence continues at coordinate 11,818,421 of NC_059401.1, forward strand.
AGGTACTTTTGAGAATATTGATGATTTTCTAACTGACCCTTTTTCTTTGCTGTCCAGTTAGTTTAGTTGCTTGTTAACAAAACGTAGTTGGCAGCTCTTCTAATCGATTACTGGTAAGGTCCACAATTTCGAAGGCTACAAGTTTTGTTTAAAAACATTGTCGCGTAGGTGATTTAAGGACCAACTAAAGATAATGAAAGAAACATGCGATGTTAAATCTATTGCGTCGTGTATTTTCAATATTATAGAATTCCATGATTATTTTTTTATTAATTTAAAACAAAAAAAAAAAAACAAGACCAATAAAAGTCAGTTAGGCTTGTTCTGTAACTATCTATTATCATTTATTTGATGTTCAATTAAATTTTTAACCTTAACAGTAACAGTCTGACGACGCGTTGGCGCAACGAACATGGCACTGGTTTATAGCCGTTGCACATGACAAACATTTGTATTGGCCATACATATGTTTGCCGTGGTCTGGGTGTTTGTGCAGTCCTTGTGGATCTCTCCACCGTGTCTCGGAGACCACGTTAAAACGTCGACCCTGGTTGTTATCATAAGCCCCTGATAGCGATCGTTACTCAAAGTAGGGAACATATCCGCCAAACCGCAGTAGAGCAGCGTGGTGGATTAAGCTCTGATCCTTCTTCTACATGGGGAAAGAGGCCTACGTCAACAGTGGGATATTACAGGCTGAAGCGTATAATAATTGAAATATATGTCTAGACGAGTTGTATCGAGTGATTTGTCAACCTAATTAGACTTGTGCTACTATGTCGTCTATTATAAAATTAAAATGTTAAGCTACATGGCTGATGATACTGTATTTCATTCAAACGGAGTAACCTGTATAAACTGTGGTTATATTACTATGCTAAATCTCAAACCTGAATATGTGATAGTTTATTCGTAAAGTATACGTACCACAAAACTACGATGTATGGGTTGTGGGATATTGTTAGAGCTTGCTTTGTTCGCCCCAATACATTACTTTTACCATATAAACGGTAATAATATTGTGGACAGGTGCCTATATATACAATTTTTATTAATACTTTGTAATGTTTTTTTAATTTTCAACTTTATTTCCAATCGGTTAGATTTAAAATTGGCTAAAAATTACGACTTATATATGTGTACCTTCCACTATTTTAAGTATAAAGTGCAAATGATCAAATCTTCAAACAAAGAATAAACGCAACAAACATTAATTAATACAACTACATAATTGTGTATGCTCGCAAACGAAAAAAAAACCGACTTCAATTACATCGACGAGTAGTAGTAACGTAGATCGACGAAAAAATTGTCAAGTAACTACGCGTTATCAAAGATTACTCAAAAAGTAGTTATCAGATCTCGATAAAATTTATATGTGACCACATGATAAATATCAGCTTTTGATTAAATTAAAAATTATCAAAATTGGTACACCCAGTAAAAAGTTATTGCGGATTTTCGAGAGTTTCCCTCGATTTCTCTGGGATCCCATCATCAGTGCCTAGTTTCTTTATCATGGTACCAAACTACAGATATCCCTTTTCCAACAAAAAAAGAATTATCAAAATCGGTACATCCAGTAGAAAGTTATGCGGTATAATACAACGTAGGTCGACGAAAAAAGCGTCAAGTAAAAACGCATTATTAGATATAACTCGAAAAGTAGTTGTTAGATCTCAAATAAATTTAAATGGGACCAATTGGCACACACTACCTTTCGATTAAAAAAAAATTGTCAAAATCGGTCCACACAGTCAAAAGTTCTGATGTAACATACATAAAAAAAAATACAGTCGAATTGAGAATCTCCTCCTTTTTTGGAAGTCGGTTAAAAATTATTATAATTACCAAAAATCAATTAAGTTAATATATACGTAGTGACCATGTTTAAAATTATGTTAAGCTTCAAATTTCTCCTAATCCAAATCCGCCTATAACTATAATATCTATTATAATTAAATTGTATTATTGCTTAAAAATAAATGTAAATATACTATTACGATAAATAATTTCTATTTCTTTTCTAATCATTTATGTCAATAGAAAGCCTTAAAATCAGTCAGAAGTGACGGCCCGTTGATGAAATTGATAGTTTTATATAGGTATAATATAATATATGTTGATGCTAAAATATCAACTTCTTTAGCTGTTTCAGATATGGAACACGATTAGTTTAAAAAAAAATGTATGTATTGCATGGTGGACCATATCTAAAACACAGAAAAACTTATTTTAATAATGGAAAAGTCAAAATTATTCGAATGGTTATTTATGACTTTATTTCAGATTATGGTAAGTAATAAACGATTATTAGACATGTGTTGTGATGTTTTAATTCGCCAATCACCCTAAAAGCTTTAACTAAAATATAAAAAAAAACATAGTTGCTACACCTCAATGACGACACTTTATACAGCGCCTTCAGGTGTTTCAGGCCGCGATTGTCTATTTAAAATAAGGAGACAGACAAAAAAAAAACTAAAATTTAACCCTATAGCAAAACTTTGGCTGAGGATGAACATATGTCTGCAACCTATATCCTGCGACAGTATCTTCCAAACAAAACTTCATAGATGATATTACAAACTGCTGTCATTATTGGCCATTGTATAGAATGCTTGGAAGAAAACACTAACACTAAATAAACAGACATTTTAAATTAGATATATAAAAAATCTGTGTATGTAAATTAAAAAAGGACAATCTCATCTGAGACAAATGACATGATTAAAATCCAGGTGTTATCCAGTTATTCCACCTACTTGAGATGTAAGGCATGACGAAATTGATCACTTTCCTGTTTGAAGAAGAGAAACGAAAGAAGAGACAACGCTGCCAGTTTTCTGAACATAAAAGAGAAACATGTCTATATATTACAACATATTCTGCAAATTTCCTGCTGAGGCTTCAAAAAAGATAATGAGCGGTTTTTAAAAGGTTCGGCATTAGAATAATCTCTAAAAATATTAGATTTTGACAATTGTTCCAATTAAAGATCAAATGCAAGTGTTGGTGCTTAATGTACCACATATGGAACAGAATATAAAATCAAAAAATGTAATTATTTACTTGATTTTATTTATTTAAATTATTTTTCCATGATACCCGGACCGCAGTCATAAACACATATGATTTTTTTTTTCAAAGGAAAACAAATAATCATGCGCTGTAGGATTAAAAATAAATGACGCTTTTTCTGTTACGTAGTAGATAATATATATTTTTAAAATATTTATATTAATAGAAAGGATTATTTTTTTCCTACATATGGTATTTGTTTATTCATAATCTCTCTAAGTTTTCTTAGATGTAGTTAACCCATATAGATTTCTAAAACTTTAGCAATATAAATAATTAGTATTTGTAATAAATAGTGATCTAAATCATTAAAATATGACATCTAAATAACAAAAAAAAAACACAGATAAAAGAAAGTTTTATAAAACTTAGGTAGAAGGTGAAAATTAACATATGATCTTAATGGTTAAATTGCAGTTTTATTTAATATCACAATTACGAATTCTGTATAAAATTATAAAAATTAAAAATTCACTCAATCGTTTATTTATTTATTTCATTCGTCAATTTTCACTTTAATTTAAACCTAATTAATTATTTAAACGTGAAATTAAACAAAATCGGAGGACGTTAAGAATGTGTTAACAGTCACGCGTTTTTGAATTTCCATATAAATTGTGTCTACTTCTGTACTTGCGCACATTATATACTAAATCTTTAATATTTGAAGTCTAGTAATCTGACGGTTAATAGTTAAAATGGGGTCAGTGACGGGCGCGAGTGTCGGATGTACTCATTCATTATAACTTTCACTGAATAAACAAGTGACTCTTAAACATTATAACTAACACAACACAACGTGAAGTTAGATTTTGATTTATTGTACTCAAAACAAAAGTAACAAAGATCGATTTAAAGTAATATATGCTAATTACAAACTGTTATTAAGTGTTTTTTCCATAAATTATAGTTATAATTAAATAAAATAAAGTTTTCGTTAAATTAAAAGAATGAGAAGTAAAATCGATAGTTTTGCAGGTTGTTTCTTGATAGTTAATGGCTTGACTCTACTGTAATGTTTACATTATACTTTTCTAATACATTGATTTTTCTTGACAGACTTCGTTCTGTCAAGTTGATAGTAAAAATAATTTTATTAAATTTTTATTTTAAATTATTTTAGTAGGTCAACATTAAAAAACTTTTACGCAGTATTCTTTGAAATGAATGATGTATTTATTTACTAATTCTACGAAAGCCTTTATCATACGCATCAATTAATCGTTATGCAAATTATTTACGAGAATCTGTTTACGTATTAATTTGAAGGCAAATAATTTTTCCTCATTTATTTTTCTGCACGGTAAAATCTAATATTCTCGTAATGTACATTTCTTGAAATAAATATTATGTGAGTATAAAACGATAACTAAACTTTTTTAAACAACAAAAAAAGGAATAAGTACAAAAAGCAGACTTATCGCTTTAAAGCAATCTCTTCTAGACAATCTCAGGATGCAGGTACTGGTATATTGATGGTATAGGTGTACAATTTTATTAAAAAGAAAGAAGAAATATCTATTAAAGCACTAAATACATATAATTATGAATACGCATTATATATACAAAACGTTCACTTACTTATCATAAGGTTTATTGCCCCAGATGTGAGCGGCAGAATTGACGAGCCAAGTAAAGTGGAGAGAAACGGTGTAGCGAAAGATGGCAGCCACGTACCACGATGACCAAGGGTTTTCGTTCCATAGCACCACTGGGATCCACGTGGGTATTACAAAACAGATGAGTGGCATAATAACCAAATATGTTCTGAAATACAGAAAAAAAATAGGCGTTAATTATGCGAGAATGAAAAAATAGTCCTCGATAGGTATTTTAAAAGTTTAAAATTGAAATAAAATATCGATATCGAACGATCTTATGGAATGAAAAATTAAAGAACTATGCAGAAAATAAATGAATTCTGTAAACTTGTACAGTTAATTGTATCATTAATTAAAATAAGTGTTATATATCGACTTATTTAGAATAATAGCCCAAGAAATGATTTTTTAAATATTATTCAATATTTTTTAAACTACGTCACTGTTTTTGACTTCATTGGTACTTTACTAATAAACACGTGATTATGTTTCAATTTAATTCACGCGATTTCATGTATTTTTATAATGTAATCATATGAAAATATTCTACAGATGCTGTAATGATTTTCTATCATATTGACCTAATACTCTGATGCTTGTATAAAGGTAACTTAGTGTTCTTTGTAATTTAACATTTAGCTCTACTCAGCAACACAGAACGGATTTTTTTACTAGGTATAGTTTAATTTCTTAAATGTGTGTACCGAAAAACAAGAATAACTAAAATCATTACCAATCGAAATCATTACAATTTTGAAGGATACGGTTTGAAGAAGCGATACTTTTTTATCGTTAGGTTTTTCAACACTGTCCCTAAAGTTCTCTCTCTCTCTCTCTCTCTCTCTCTCTCTCTCTCTTACATTTGACTAATAAGTGATGAAAGTTAATCTTACAAAAATCTGCAGAAAGTTGAATATTTACTGTAGTACACATTATTTTGCCTTTCGTTAAGTGTGTATATCACCTTATGACGAAATAAATGTTTTCATTTCATTTCATTTCGATGTGTGATTTTTATGTATAAAAAAATAATATATCTCAGCCGGATGTTATCTAAAACCAAAGCGTTAAGCTTACTACCTTAGGAGTAAAAGATCGTTTGTCTCCGTATGTTAAAAGATATATACCTGTTCTTTGTTAAAATATCGATAACGTATACATTAATTCTAAAACAAACGTGTTTCATGTTTGTAAACTTTTAACAAGCTATGCTTTTTCTTTTGAATCAAAGTCTTTGAAAACAATTTTAAAATCACTTTTATACCAATTAAACTTCTATAAGTATCACTATTGAAATGTTAATACATTATTTTTTACACATAACAGTCTTCACTTATAATTTATCCGATACTTTTAGGATCAAGTTTTCTATAAGACATATAATGAAAAGTTTTTAATTGCCCGTAGACATTTCGCTTCAATCAAATCAACAAAAATATTTATTTTATTAAAACATTAATTAATAAAATAAATAACTACTTTAATGCTAGTTGAAATAAATTTTGTATAAAAACAGTTCTTTTCTTATAAATCTCAAAACGGCTTAATATTGCCAAATACAATAAAAAAATATTATGTATAGACTAGCTGACCTCGCAAACGTTGCTTTGCCATATAACTTAGGGATATGAAAAATGGATGTTGACCGATTCTCAGACCTACCCGATATACACACAATATTTTATAAAAATCGGTCCAGCCGTTTTGGAGGAGTATGGTAACTGCCGGTAACGCCGCCAGACACCGCGTTGGCGCAACAGTCACAGCACTGGTTTGTGGCTGTTGTGCTGGCGGTTGCGGATTCGATCTCCGTACATGACAAACATTTGTATTGGCCATACGGATTTTTGCCGTGGTCTGCACCTTAAGCCGTCGGTCCCGGTTGTTATCATGTACACCTGATAGCGATCGTTATTCATAGTAGGGAATATATCCGCTAGCCGCATTGGAGCAGAGTGGTGGATTAAGCTCTGATCCTTCTCCCCTAAAGAGCCCTATGCCCAGCAGTGGGATATTACAGGCTGAAGTGCGATGTAAAGATATATTTACTATAGGGTGGCAAACTAGCACACGGTCCACATAATGTTAAGTGGATACCGTAGCTTATGGACGCTAGATACTCATAGGATATATCATGTATTATAGGAAAAAGTAGCGTTGTCAGCACGTTGCTGATGCTATTTTCGACCCTCCCCAAGAGCTCTGGCTACCTCACACCATAGGGATACAACACACCTTGAGAGCAGTGTTATTTAGCTGTGCTCTTCTGTAAAGTTGAAGTATTTCCTCAAACAGACTACTTCAAAAGAAGTCTGTTCTCTTTGTTTTTTTGAACAAACAGTATTACAGTAGGTATAATATAATTAATATATAAACAAAAAATACTTAACTTAATACCAACACCGTTTACCACGGATAACTTCAAACATTAATAAATAAATCGAGCATAGTTACAAAATGAACAGCCAAAATTAAAAGGTATCTATATCCAAGTAACCTAAGCCTTAAACCGGTTTTCATAAGAAAATTCAGTGGAGATCGCTTACCAGCATTTGTACGGTAGCGAGAAGTGGCTAACATCTTACAAATATTGTGACAGTGGGTTCTATTTGGCACTCTACAACATACTTGGTTCACAAGACTAGGATAATCAAACTTCCTGTGACACAAATCATACACAAACATAGATTTAAGTTGACTACGTCTAGCTTCTAGGGTAATGAGCTTATATTTCTTAATCAAGTGAGCATACGGTAGTCAGCACAGACAACACCTGTAATGTATATTCTTCAAGGATTTTCTTTAATGTTTTTGAGTATCTTAGAATATTTAGTTATAAAACGAGTTCCACACAAGCATAGCATATTCATCCAGAGAGCGGACCAGAGCATTATATAGAGAGATATAAGAGGATGGCTATTTAAAATCAGTGAATGCTGGCATAACAAAATCGAACAATTTTTAACAACACAACAGCTTTACTCCTAATATTTTCGATATGCAAATCAAAATGTAGCTTACAATCCATTGAAACTCCAAGATATCTGATGAATTTAACAGAATCTAGTTGTACATTGCATAGCTCGTATTGAAATCAACTAACATATTTCTTTTTAGTGAAAGTGATGTGCTTACACTTTCTTACATTGAGTTGAGTTGAGTGAGAGTTTGTTGTTAATACAGTACAGAAAATTATGAAGATCTGCTTGAAATTTGAAGTGATCATTAAAAGTGATATAGGATGGTAAATTTTTAAGTCGTCTTGATATAGTAAGATATTACAGAACTTTTATTACAAAAATTTTGAACAAGATATTTCCTTCAGTAGGGTACACCCTTTTCTTATGTCACTAGGTCGGCAAACAAGTGTACGGCTCATTGATGGTAAGCGATTACCGTAGCTTATAGACGCTTGCAACACCAGAAGCATCGCAAGCGCGTTGCCGACCCAATCCCCAATCCCCCCAGGAGCTCTGGTCACCTTACTCACCAACAGGAACACAGTACTGCTTGAAAACAGTATTATTTTGCTGTGATCTTCTGTAAGGTCGAGGTACTACCCCAGTCGGGCTGCTCCATATTTTGAGCAGGAAATTCCTGCTGTGCCCTACCTCAGTTACCCTACTTTAAATAAATGAAAAATAAATATATTTAACATACACACACGATCGTCTGTTCCTAGGGTTAGGAACTTATACTATACTATAGCTATTTAATATCATATTTAATTTTATACGGATATTTTTTTCTCGAATCGAACAACCAACACCCCCAGAGCAAAAAGCTGGGTCACTGAACACTGCGCCAACGGGCTAGTCTTTTTTTATAAAATAAACAGATTCATCACATCTGTAATAATATTTATCCGTAATATGCGTAACGTGCGAACGAATTCATTACCCTGTGGCTATTACGGAAAATGGGAATCAGTGCTATAAATATAATATGTTTGTACATCTTCACGGATCATTTAATGCAGCCTTTATAAAAAAGAAGCGCTTAAGTTAAATCCCCGGATTTAACTTAAGCGCTTCTTTTTTTTTCTTTTTTGCACTTTACGATGTGGTGTTTAAAAATATAACAAGAAAATCTACCAATAATTTTCTTTGCTCAAAAATGAAAATAAAAACGACTTTACCTTTTATCGACAATTAATACAACAATATTTGAGTCGTTGAGTCGGTTAATAAACAGTGTAGTAGCGTGGCCTTCTTGCTGTATATTAAATACTTTTTCTATAAGTCTACGAAAAAATTCCATACTATATTTCAAATTTGTTCCCAAGTTTCTTATTATTTACAAAAATTGATTTTAAATTCGTTGGTTACAATATACTACAAACTAATGCCTGACTCACGCCTGTCTACGTGATCAACTACACGTAGTTTTTGCCTTTATAACGTAATTATTGTTGTGCAAAATTTATGGAATGTTTTAATAACTATCGAATGTTAGATGTATCGAATGTAGAATGTAAAGGACTGCTCTTTAGTAATATTTAATAAAAAGGAAAGTTCTTATAAAAATAAACAAAGAGGTCACAAAATACGATTGGTGTATTTTGTGACTAATCAAAGGTGTTTGATAGTGTGGACCACCAATTTTATTAAGTATATACTTTAGTATTACCGTGTTAATGGTAAAGCTCTTGGTGTTATTGCTTCACATCTAATTAATAGAATTCAACATGTATCAATTAATGGAACGAAATCTACTAGATATGTGCGTCAAAATGGGCATTCGATCGATAATAAGTTCGATTCTAGGTTCTTTTCTTTTTTTTTCAAATATAAAAAATGATCTGCTATTATATGTTAAGAATATTTATGTAGCCCGTTGGCGCAGTTTGTAGTGGCCCTGCTTTCTGTTCTGTGGGTTGCGGGTTCGATTCCCATCTGAGTCTGGGTGTGATATGATATTTGTATTTAAATATGTATGATTTCTATGTATATTGATCAAAAAAAAATATAGTTATAACAGTCGGCTGTTATCTATAATACAAGCATTAAGTTGCTTACCACAAGAACAGACGACCGTGTGTGTATGTTAAATAAACAAAAAAAAAATATGATATAGTGGTCTTTGCTGATGATACATCACCCATTTTTAAAGTCGATAGGAAAAAAAGTAAATTATGATGACGTAAACAATTCTGTATCGCGAATTCAAGATTGGTTTGAAACAATGAACTAGATTTTGAACGTCAAGAAAATTAAGTGTGTTGTGTTTGCGTCGCCCAATGTTAAGGATCCGAATTATAATGTAGAAATAAATAACAAGAGGCTTATTTTCAATGATAGTACAGTTTTCTTATGGATAAATTTGGATTCAAAATATCGATGGGATTCCCATTTATTATCCACGAATTGTAGACTGAGCTTCGCAGGATATGTACTTAGAAAAGTTAGAACACTGACTGACGTTATTACTGAAAGTTTAATATATTTTAGCAATTTACATCTTATGTCTTACAGTTTGTTACTATGGGGTAATACTACAGATATTTAGACCGTATTCTTACTGTATAGCTTCACTTTAAAATATAATATAACTTTTAATTTATTAAATGACGATTCGAAGGTGCTCTTGAAGCCTATTTGAATTTTTAATTTTACATTTCACACCTTTTAATTTTTTAATTAGTCTTTGAGTCACATTAAAAAAACTTATTTAAGTGTCTGATTAACAGGCTTCTGTACATAAAAACGATATGCTACTATTTGCTTTTTTTTGGTTCATTGGTGTTTCCGACAATTGAAACAAGGCATGTGAGAAAAGATTATCGTTAAATGCCATAGAAATTTCGTAACTAAGGATGATATTTTCCTGATACAACTACCAAATGATTTTCCTAATACAACTACCGATAGCCTTAGATTGACAGACCACGCACAGAGGAAATCAGTTAAGGCAGCAATAAGACAGAAGTCAATAAATCAACCAATCAGAAGATGTTCATGTTTTCTACCAGTTGTGAATAACGCTATTTTACGGATGACGATCTCCGTCGTATAAAAAAGTTTTGCTGTATTATTATTTTTTACCATCGAATTCCACTGTATTTCTGGTATATTTTATTCGCAATTATGAACCTAAAAGTTGGAGTTTCTTAATTGAAGCGGTTCTCAATTCCATTGTATTTTTTTTAAATGTATCAGAACTTTTGACTAAGTGAACCGATTTCAATTAATTTTATTTTAATTGAAAGGTGTTGCGTGTCATTTAGTTTCGTTTAAATTTAATTGAGATCTGACAAGTACTTTTTAGAGTTATATCTAAAATTGTGTATTTAATTGACTATTTTTTCGTCGACCTACGTTATATTAATCCTTATAACTTTTTACTGGGGTTATCAATTTTGATAATTCTTACTTTAATCGAAAGCTTATACTTGTCATGTAGTTGTATTTAAATTTGATTGAGATCTGATTACTACTTTGTGAGTAATCTTTGATAATGCGTATTTACTTGACTGTTTTTTCGTCTACTTACGTTTTATTACTTGTCGATGTAGTTAAAGTCGGTTTTTTTTTCGTTTGCGAGCAAATATAATTATATATCCTGTTGTTAAAATCTAACCGTAGCTTATTTGCAGGATAAACTTTATTCACAACTGGTGAAATACGCCTTAAGAATTTCTCAAGTAAAAGTACACGTGCGAACATGCCGCCATATTTATCATTATTAACTAATGTTTTAATACAATATAAAACAAAATGTATGAGCATATAAACGTATTCGATGCGACATTGTTTCAAATGAATCCATTTTCACAGGCGCCTGTGAAAGTTATAAATATACTTCAAGACAACATTGCTATACGAAAGCGTTCAAAATGTTTGATTGAAGCTATGCAATTTATTATTATATGTAGTTAGATTTATTCACTTTGGTAGGGAAAATATATATCCGAAAACCCTCATTGGAACAGAGTGGATGGTGTGTTAAGCTCTTGTGGATTAAGCTCCAATCCTTCTCCTACATGGAGAAAGAGACTCATGCCTAGGAGTGGGGTGTTACAGGATGAATAGAGATAGGATTTGGAAAAAGGTCCTAAAGGTGACTATTTGCTTGCTACCTTGTCAATTAGTTAAATTAATAATTATGAATATATAAATAACTAGCTGACCCGGCGAACTTCGTATCGCCTAACACAAACTTTATCGTACGGTATTAAAGTTCAAATTGACTTTTAAGTATTATCACAAATCTTTTGTAGGGGAGTATAGAAAAGTGTTGTTTTTAGACTTCTTCAGGAAATTTAAATTTTTTTTTTTAGGATTTTTCTCTCCGTAAGAACCACCCTCGTACTTCAAGGAACATTTTAAAAAAAGAATTAGCGAAATCGGTCCAACCGTTCTCGAGTTTTGCGCTTAGCAACACATTCAGCGACTCATTTTTATATTATAGATAAGAATTCGCCGAAATATGTATTTCGGTGAGTACGCACATAACTTTTGAGTCTGCATTAAATTAAATAATTTTTTTGTGTTTCTTTATTTTGAGGACAAGAATTATATAAACGGCATAATTTAGTCTAGCTGATTACAAAACGAGTGCCAAACATTCGACTCGCCCGTTAGAGCGGTTTGCAGTACTTTCTGCTGTATGGATTGTGGGTTCAATTCTCGCCTTGATTCAATGAGAATATAAATAAACTTAGATATATATGCATTTGTTAAAAAGGTATTAATGTAGGTATATGGACCGGCTGTTATCTAAAAGATAGGCATTAAGTTGGACCTTAGGATCAGGCGACAGTATATATGTTAAAAAAATCTCTGACTTACTTTTTTTGAAACATTACGATGGGATCTTTTTCGAGGTCAGACATGTCAACGCTGGCGCCCTTCTCAAACACATCCTTGTGCTTCCTCACCATCAGCCAGCCAATGTGCGAGAAAAAGAAGCCTCGGCGGGCGTTGTGTGGGTCAGCATCCGTTTCCGTGAACTTGTGATGAACTCTATACAAAATGTCAAATATCATAATAATGATACACTAGCAGTAGCCGGTCCTAGTTACGTAAGTCTCCTTTCGTGTTTTTAAGTCCGGAGGGCTTATTAACCTACATCGATTTAGTCCTACCATGATTTTACGTTTGCAACTTGTATTCAAATTAGCAAACTGATTTAATTAAATTGATAATGAAGCTAATAAATTTGTTAAATGGTATATTTGAACGCCCTAACTTTTTGTGGTTTCATTAATTTAGATGAACTACAACCATATGTGTAAGAACGTATGAATATATGAGTAAAGCGGTAAGTGTAATATTTTCATAACTCCGTATCTCTAACATTTTTAGATTTTCATAAAGAAAATGAAAAGCATTAAAACAAAATTTACAAATGTTACCTGTGATCTCGTACCCATTCGAAAATATGATTTTGAAATGCCATTGTTTGCATTATGGCTAGGAACAACCTTAACGGCCATCGTGCCTTGTAAGCTCGGTGTGCCCACAGTCTGTGCGCGCCTGCGGTGACACCCATACCACCCATTATAGCAATAACCATTCCTGAAAGAAACGTAAAGTTTATCTAAACTATAATGACGTAAAAATTGTTTTATATCGACATTTGGAATTAAAAGAAAAAAATGCTTGGTATAAATTTCAAAAAATTCTGAATATAGGCTGAAGTGATATATAAATAATTGTAGTGAAATTGTAATGAAGTATGATTTACGCATACGAAATTGCATATAAGATAAAATTAATTAACATACCAAATACTACCGTTATTCCTTTTGCTCTTCCAGTAAATATAAGGTAGAAAGCGTAGAGTGTGGCAACATGCAGATAAATAAACGCCAGAACGTTTCTCCATACTATTTGCCATCTGAAAATTTAACGATTACTTAGCACATAATTTCTAACATTTTCTTTAGGCATTTAAAGCAAATGCTGCTTATTATTGTAATACACAACTTAATGCTTATTGTACGTAAAACTTTGAAAACGACATACGGAAGCGGAACGTAAATATTTACGTTATCAGAGAATGGTTTTTATGGGTTAAAAATCCCAAATTTTTCCTAACAACATTGCGACATTTTAAATGAAAGAGACTTTCAGCCTGAATGTTTTTCTATAAATATATTTTTAAATAAAGAGTTTTTACTGTGTATTTTAAAAATACAGATTAAAATTAAACACACAGAAAGTACTTTAGGAGTAAAACAGACGAGTACTAGGTAAATACGATGTTTTTCGTAGCTATTATTAGTCTTGTGTATTTTATAAATACATAGTATATTTTTATTTACTTATACTAAGGCTCTGATCTCCACAACTTTGCGTTTGGATATGTTGATTTAAAGCTACTCTAAAATACTACTTTCGTGTATTCGACGCTAATGACATAGATGTTGAGTAAATATAGGTACGTGTACGTTTTAAAGATTTTACGTTTGATTTTATTTTTAATAGCAAATCTGATAGCAAATTGACATTTAATTTGTTATTGAGCTGGGTCACAGTAGGCAATATCTTGCTCATTATATAGAGCAGCCCCACGGCAGAAGTACCTAAACCTTATAGAAGATCAGCTAAATTTACTTTAAAATTTTAAGCACGTCTTATTTTTTTTTTCATTTTTTTTATTGGAAAGCAATCAGTGAGAAAAAAGGATACGTAACAATGAATATCATCTTATATGAAATATGAAATCACCATTTAAATGCTACCCAATAAATATTGAAAGAAATAAAGATATTAGATAGGATTAAGCGTATTAAAAACAATTTTTTAAAGTTATGTTTATGTGTCAAATAAATGTACATATTTTTATCTTTGACTAGTAAAAATATTTATATTCTCAAAAACGTATTCACGTTTGTATACTTAGACAAAACGTGTCGCTAGCTAAGTTCCTATACTTAAGAGTGTATGCTACCTCAAATTGCTTATTTTCCACTCGGCAGGATATCCATATCTTCCAAACTAACTAAAACTGAATATTTAAGTTTGAAATTTATGTATGGTAAAGTTCAGGACATAAAATATCTTTCATATGTTTCGAAAACACGATTCCATTAAATTTTCTCGATACAAAAAAATCGCAAAGTTACCTCTATTTTTGTATTAAAACCTTAATATCTCAGTAAATATAGAAGTTATGGACTTGAGATTAAGCATGGTAATTGAAATAAGTATGAAGAACATTTTATATGTTGCGTTTTTAAAAAAATAACTATTGGTTATGTTTGTGGGGAGAAAATACATATAATTCGCGCGATGAACAACCAAGCGCTCTCAATTCTCATGTGTTTTTAGTACGGGTGAAATCTGAATTCGAGCTGAGGTAGTGTAGCCCCTTAAACTTTCATTTTAATACCTAAGTTAAATATTTCTTAGTTTGTACGAAAATTAGCTTACTCATAATCTCTTCTTTTGCCTTGAGTCGTGACTATTTGTGTGCCGCAGTCAGCACTTTTTGTATACGTCGTGTTGTGAACAGCAGATGCTGTCATCGCGCCTAATTTTTATTTTCCTGAAAACAATGAAAATAAATTAGACTAACTACAAACATAAATTCAAATTTTACCGACAACTTTTTAATAATATCATTTTTCTTTATCTTTTTTCACAGATATGTACAGACAGGTTGTTTTTGATATACAGGAGTTTAAAAAGAATTTTCACACATTTCGCGCACATGTAAGTAAAATTCAGAACTTTTTTCTCAGTCGCTAGATCTTGAGACTAACGATATTTATTTACTAGATCGTTCAATAAGTCCCGAGACTAACCTGGAAATGGCGCATATATTAAAAACTCTTTTGATTTTTAAAAAGTACTGGCTATCAATACAAGAATATGTGTCAAATTTTTAAAAATGGAACAATAAAATTATTGATTTTGAAACATTTAAGTGACGCTACGGTTGTAATTTCGATACAATGGAAAAAAACGAGTTTCGCGTGTTGATAAAACATTGTTTTTTAATGGGAAAAAATACCGTTGAAGCACAGCAATGGCTTATAAAATGTTATGCAGGATCAGCTCCCTCTAAAGCAACCATTTGTCGGTGGTATGCCGACTTCAAACGCGGTCGCATGGACACCAATGATGGGGAACGCTCAGGTCGTCCAAATGAAGCAGTGACTCAACAAAATATTAACCAAGTCCTCAAAATCGTATTGGAAGATCGGAAGGTAAAAGTGCGAGAGATAGCCGAGATAGTGAAGATTTCAGCTGGTAGTGTTTTCACTATTTTACATAAAAATTTGGCCATGAAAAAGCTTTTTTTCTAAGTGGGTGCCGCGTTTGCTTACAACTAATCAAAAGGAACTACGTATCAATGATTCAGAGCGATGTTTAGCGCGCTTGGTTTATAAAAAGGATTTTTTACGTCGGTATGTAACAATGGGTAAAACCTGGATATACCATTTCACTCCGGAATCCAATCGGCAGGCAGCGGAGTGGAGAGCGGCTGGTGAAAGCCGCCCGAAGCGTCCAAAGACTCAGAAATCGGCCGGTAAGGTTATGGCGTCTATATTTTGGGATGCGCATGGAATACTTTTCATCGACTGCCTTGAAAAGGGGCAAAATATAAATAGTGACTATTACATGTGCTTATTGGAGCGATTGAAGTACGAAATTGCGGATAAACGGCCTCACATGAACAAAAAGAAAATGGTGTTTCACCAGGACAACGCGCCTTGTCACAAGTCCGTGAGAACGATGGCCAAAATTAACGAATTGGGCTTCGAATTGCTTTCTCATCCCCCTTATTCGCCAGACTTGGCCCCCAGCGATTACTGGCTGTTTGCAGACCTCAAAAAAATGCTTCAGGGTAAGAAATTTGACTCAAATAGTGAAGTTATCGCAGCAACGGAGGCTTATTTTGAAGCCAAAGACAAATCGTTCTACACACATGGAATAGAAAAGTTAGAAAAGCGTTGGAGGAACTGTATCGCTCTGGGAGGAGACTATGTTGATGAATAAAAATTAATTTTATAAAACAGACCTTTTTTTAGTGTTTAGTCTCGGGACTTATTGAACCACGTGTTAAAGAAACAATAAGTAATGTAAACAATAAAACCAAAATAATAATAAGCATGTTTTATTAAGCTTTTCATTACCAAGCTGTTTTTCCCTCTAACACAGCTCGAGTCCCGTAACACACTTCATACTATTTAAGCATTACACATACACAAATACAATTTTTACATAAAACTCTAACTGTCACTGTACTTGGGCTACATATAAACATGAATCAGCTGATTTGTGTAAACTAAATTAGGTGAAGTGTCTGACGCATCTGATCTCCGCAAGAACCTATTCAAAGTACTATTACACTTGATGTGTATATAATATCTGAACGGTGTAGAAAGTACCGTTCCTTTTAAAATTTTTGTTATGTTGAATTGCTTATTCCATTTACTGTTAGAGAAAGTCACGACTTGTACATTTTTTTCCAATTAATGGAATATTGTTATAATTACATTGCGTTTTTTATTTACAAAGTAAAATTATAATAAATATATAAATTACATAAAAGCGCTATTTCTGGTACCCAGGCCAAGTTAATTACTAATTCTAGTATTACAAAGCCTATTTGCTGGTGTAGGCTATAGCCTATATATAATTTTGTTACATCTCGTACAGGCGAATCAATATCTAAAAGCGCCAACGACGATTAAGTCGTGCTTGACGACAAATTGAAGAGAGAAACGTTCTAATTTTTTTTAAAACAAAAAACTGGCCAAGTGCGAGTCAGACTCGCGCACGCAGGGTTCCGTATAAACAAAATTGTTAAAATTATTTTTATTATTATATTATATTTATGCATATTTAATGATAAGGGTTAAATTTTTACCTTTTGAGGTACGGAATCCTAAAAAGTGTAATTATTATCAAATATAGTTGTGACCTACGACAATTTACTGTCGTAGAGAATTGTGTTCGAGCATGATTCTGAGAAAAAACAGTCTAGACTTTTCTAGTCTAGTCTAGAGCTTTTTGTAAAAGATATATAGATCTGATATAGATATAGATCTATTATAATATAATAGATTTAGAAATTTCAACAGAATACCCACCTCATGTAGGTCAAATACAGTGTACTCTACCAAAAGTTTTATTTTTAAGTATGTAATGGGTGAAATTTGGGTTAAAAAAGTAATGATTTTTTATAAAAGTAAATGTTATTATTGTGAAAAGTGGCACACAAAAAAATCTTGAACAGCAAATTCAAATTTATTATTATTACAAGATGATCAAAATAAGTCATGGAAATGCACAAGAATCTATACAAATAAATAAAATAGGAGTGTCTGTTTGTAAAATTAAAATAACCGCTGTTTACTAAATGAATATGGATGTATACACGATATTTATACCAAAATAACGTTTTTTACAATTTTTGTCTGTTTGTCTGTCTGTCTGTCTGTCTATCTGTTTGTTTGTTCCGGCTAATCTCTAAAACGGCTGGGCCGATTTTGATGGGACTTTGACTCACAGATAGCTGATGTAATAAGGAATAACTTAGGGTACTTATTTTAGAAATTTATTTATTTTATAACTCTGCGAACTGAACAATAGCTTTTTTTAGATTCTACGCGGAAGGAGTTGCGGGAACAATATATATGGCATTATTGAGGTAGTGCACAGCAGGATACATTATGCTCAAAATCTTTAGCAGCCTATTTGGGGAAGTACCTCAATCTTACAAAAGATCACAGCTAAATAACACTACTCTCAAGTAGAGTAAGTGTTCTTCTGGTGAGTAAGGCCAGAGCTACTGGATGGTCCGTGGGTATGGTGGGTAAAGCGCTTGCGATATTTCTGGTGTTTCAACCGTCTATAGGCTACAATAAGCGCTTACCTTGGTGGGCAGTAACCTTTTTTGGTGACCTAGTCATATAATAAAACGGTTATGATGAAGATGATGACGATAAGAATTTGTATATTAACTAACAATTAGAGGGATTAACGGCAGGTATTTTATAAGTCAATCAATAATATTTTCATAACGTTTTAGATTATAGTCGGGACATGTATATTAGTTTGTCAAATAATATACAAATATTTTAATAAAATTCATTCGTTATAATTTCATCTACAATTCATCACAAGTTCTCGTAGATATAAAATGAAAACTAATTTTAAGTAATTTCCGCTGTCAGGTAAGAAATTAGTAAGCGAATTAACTTAGGATTATTGTGTCTGACATACTGTTTACATAATAAATCATTGCTAAATAGACCTGACGTACTATAAAACTTAATAAATAAAACGAAAGTTATTATACGAAAAAATACTTTAAATACAAGGCCAGGACGAACATGTGTACGGCCCGGCCCATCTGATAGTAAATGGTTACCGTAGTTAATCTACGCCTGCCAACCTGAAGCATCGCAAGGACGCTTCCTAGAAGTTCTAACTACCCTGTTCACCACAGAACACAATACTTGAGAGCCATATCATTTAGCTGTATTCTTTTGTAAGGTTAAGATGCTTCCTCAAATGAGCTGCTCCAGATTTAGAACAGGAAATTTCTAATGCAATCCGATAATAGGATTGATTCCATAAAGCTTTTAGTGATCGCATACCTAGGTACCTGACCAATAACAGCTCTTTGGCAATTTATATAACAATAATACTTATAATTTCAAGCATGAAAGCTTCTGTAAGAGAGTACATGTAAACCCGTAAGAGATGAAATTTGTATTTTTCATTTAACCGTATAATTTTTATATATTAATTTATGATCGGCTTCGTTGCAAATCGAGTCTCAGGAATATCATAGGTATAAACAATATTAATATTTTAATAATCGTTTTTATAAAACTTTTCGGCTTTTAATGTCATGTCGTAGAGAAATTAATATTTGTAGAATTTATTAGATTATGCTAATATATGTCAAGGAAAGTTGCGAAAACCATCATATAACCTTAAATATATAATGAAATATTATTAGGTCTTGTAGGGGAAATAGTTAAATAGCCGTAAGTCCGCCCATATTACGACACAATCTGAAACTATTTTTATACAATAAGGTATAAAAAATACTAAATTTATAATGATTATACCGACCCGTTTTCTTAGTATATTTGAAAATAAATACAGTATCATTTGGCCATACAGACACATATGATAAAACTTTCAAACGACCCCATTTTTCTGTTTGGTTTTGACCTTCACAATGAAAAGCAATTCGGACGTAAAGTTTGACGCACTTTTACTTCCTTTAAAAAATTAAATAACAAAACCTGTTTAGTGCTTAACCTCGACTGTGGCAGTGAGTCCATCACTTTCACCGCTGTTCTGACTCGACACACTAAGATCAACAGCCGCCGGCACATAGCGAATTTCCGAAGAATTTACCGTGACTTTTTACAGTTAATTTAAAACAACAACGCTTTCGAATTTTTGTTACACGATCAAAATATTGTTATCATGATTTTTCGAGAAATTATTGAGATACATTGACTAATTGTTATTACAATTGGTAGTTCCTTAAATACATGTAAGTTTCTAGTAGACGAGTGGTTTTAAACAATGTTATCATGATCTACGTTATGTACATAATACACAAATTATAATTTACTTTTTTCATTAATTACAATTTTCGATGGGAAATATTAACTTGAAACGATGATTTGATGAATAGATTATTTACATGTCATATCTATCATGCAAATGCTAGTCCAAAGATGGTTGTCAAGATCACACCGTAACAAGTTTCACTTCACTTAGTTGATAGTTTTATCTCTGTTTCGCCTGAATTTTCTCTTATTTCAATTAGCTTTACTTATTGTAACTTATATTTATTACTTTTATTTATTGTTAAATTATATTTATTTATTGTAACTTTCATACCTATTTATTTTAAATGAGTTATATATGTAGGTTAGATTTTATTTATAGGCGAACATTAAATTTTACACGTTTTTGATGCGTTGTGATTTTTTTTATAATTTTTTTTTATGATATTTACCACCCAGACCGCTTTATATGTTAAAAAATATACGAAAATAATACGTTTATTTTTCCATATTTCTTAAAGTTTACGGTTAGTCGACCTTTGAAATTATTTAATGTGTCAGGTAAAATATTATAAATGCAATAAATTAACGCAGAAAGCCCTAAATAAACTAAACCGCCTTAGCTCACAGAAATTTTAACATACTGTATTTTTATTGATTTTAATTGCAATAAAGAATATATTAATAATGTATATTTATGTGTAACTATATTTATAATAAAGCCTTTAGAAATATCAATACTCGTGATATCAGAACAGGGCAATAGAACTTTTAATGAAATGTAAATACTTGTGCTTAAATTTAATTTAAAAAAACCCTGTTCGTAATCAAATTAGTTATTGGTAATAATAATAATCTATTGATTTTTCTTAAAACTTAAACAACATCTGGTACTGAGTTTTATTAGAATTCCAGATAAGTATGTACGTTTAGTTTGTGCAAGACTATACAATGGTACTTGCTCGACGGTTATGATTGTTGTAATGTTTAACTCACTGGAAATTCGACTTTGTCTCTACTTTACAGCCCATACGTGCTAGATAGAGTCGACCATAAATTTGCTACATAAAAGGTGCATACAAATATAATTTTCTTTGCATGTCGAAATCTTCAATTCAAATATACATATATAAATATAAATAGAAATAAAATATAGAGGTAAATAAATTTGAATAAAACATCCAAAATAAAGATAAAAATAAACATCAGGTGAAATAGCGGCAAACGCCAGCCTATCTATGTATAAAAAAAAAAAAAAAACTCAGGTGGGAAACGAACCCTCAACCCTCGAAGCAGCCACTGCAAACGGCACCAAGGGGCTAGTCAACCTGTTTTAGATTATTTTATTATTCCGTTTGTTAAAAAAATGGTTCATTGTTGTTTTTATAGATTTAAAAAAATTTAAAGTAACAGATATACTCGTAATATAAAAGGTATACCTGAGGTTTCTTTTTCCCAAAAAGAAGTAAGCTTTTTGGAGGTATAACGCTGCTCCCGAGAGTAGTAAGATGTGAAACAAGGAAAAAAATGTTTGTATGTATTAAACGTAAATTGTAATTACTTGTTTTCGTTGGTAAAAGTATTACATTTTAAATTGAAGAAATAACATGTCTAGATAAATGTAGAATTAGATTAAGTTGTACATAAATTATTATTTAATTTTTAAAACAAGTACAATATACAAAATAAAAGTAAGTAGAAGCACCTATTATTGTTGCACAACACAGACGCAAAATAGAAAATGCGCTTTTTAAGCTATCGGGGACAGGACATATTATCGTATTTTATAAGACAGAAGATAGATGGCAACAGATATTCCGCACAATTCCGCCTACACTGAGTTTCAATACTTGTCCCTTTCTTTGACAATTTATCATTATTATTGTTCCCATTATTGGAGTTCGCCGTTCGATACTCCATCGTCGATGAACTTCCTTAACTAACAAAGTAATCTAATACAATAAGGTTTTCGTTTATTTATATAACGAGAGCGTATTAAAACAAATAAGGACACTACACCTTTATTATTTAGGGATGGATATTCATAAATAGGATGAGTCTTGATTATAACAACATATATAATCTATCATATCACAATACTGCATTGTAACACGTCACGGTGACGTATTATCTCTCACTAGCGAGGCTTGATGAAATTACGTTCAATATTTCACTCTCGACTCCGTGTCAGGTCTTCACAGATAATCACCAGTACTTATTTTTATTCTACAAATATGTTGATAAGGACTGTACGATCTTCTAACCACACATATCAACCCACTTTCACAGCATTCAAGAATGACCCAACAACTTAGAAGCGACGCGTCACCATCATATGTTGAATTAGTATCGTATCGTTCTACGCTGACGTGGTATAATTATTTATTATCTAAGTTAATTTTTTTATTAAAGCTATTATTATTATTCTTCCTTTTTCCTTTTATTTACACGCATAACAACAAAATTTATTAATAGTACCGGTCACATAAAACATCACATCTTAAACTTAGGGTTCGAAGTCGTTCTAACAGAAAATCTCTGAGAGATTAAACCTCAAGTGACCCTGTAACGGTTATAACTTCAATTCTGAAAATGCTTTGTGCGTTTCACGAATTTGTATATATCTTATTTAGAGTAGTTTTGATATTTGTATATTTTATTTATTTATACTAACTAATATTATAATTGTTATTCTATTGATTAACATTGTTTCTTGTTATCGATAAATTTAACATATGAACAGATATCAATATCAAGTATCTAAACCATTTTACAGTGTAACTATAACTTGACGTCATTGATAATAGACATATACTAAGAAATACACAAAATTAAAAAATATTACCTTATAATCGCGCGGTGGATAAATAAATTTTATTTTAATGAGTTATTTCAATGTCGTCACGTAAGTTTCTAAGAAAAATTTGCTGTTATTTAATACATATAATATGTAATAATAAATATAATATATATGTAAGAAATAAATATTCATACTAAGCACACTTATACCGCTCTTTGTTACGTTATTATTCTGCAACGGAAAGCTTTTTGTGTATTGTAAATGTATTTAATAAAATCACACTCCTTAAGAACTTCTAGACATTTTTATTAAATTAATTTTTATTCGCGGCCCTTTTTGGCCATCATTTTAGATCTATCATTAGGTGGACTGCCCAATTGTGCAAAATTCGTACCTAAAAATTAATAATACTAACATTTTCTATATATGATATTTATATCTAATTCATCAAAAATTATACACATTTGGTAATGATTATATCGAAAGCATAGTTAAATGAAACAGTCCAGAGTTTAGAGTAGATAAATAAAACGTAACAATAATAAATTCTGATTTCATAGAGGATATCCCATTGAAGACAAAATCACTTTTGAAGGTATTATAGTAAAATGGTCATTGTAAGCCCCGATGACGTCAATGAAAATAATATTGGTATATTTTTTAACCAAATATATGCGACTATGAACTAACGAGTAAGTTGTTTCCATTTGATGGAAAAATAATTATAGTGACGGACTAATTAAAAAAAATATCTTCAAGGTGGCAGAATACGAGATTTGCGAGATCTAAAATAGAGAGAACGATAAAAAATATCGGGAAAAAGTTTGTTAGATAGGACAAAATAGGCCATGAATGAATAACGACTATAGTCTTTTTTCTCATTTTTATTACGTATATATTATAATAAATAATTTGTATATTAATTTAAAAAAAAAAAAACTCAATACATGTATTTATGTTTCTTGAAGATTTTACGTTAAACGGTGATTGTATGCAAAAATTATCTCTCAGCGGAACATAATGAAAAGGTTAATTTTAAAACGATGTTCCCATTATTCGTCATCGTTTGACGACATTTCCTCTTATAAAAGATAAGATTTTTTACGATTCAACTTAAATAATACCTACGTTCATAATTTTCGCGTTAAGCCGATAATGAATATTTCGAGTATGTGGTGTTGGAACCAAAAAAATATCTAAACCGTCACAAATATTTTGTATTTACAAGCGGTAATTGAAACCTCAGCGTGATGTTGAGGACAGATGTTGTTGCCACTGACACAAATAACCCTCAGAAATTTATCAATAAACAAACTTATTTATTATTATGAGGAAATTAAACCTCGACTTAGATATTACTAGTAATATTTTTGTAGTAAGTATACCACAAAAAAAGAACAAATATACTAAAACATAATTATAAAAAAAAAAGTTTTACAATGGGTGTCTATCGCTCTAAGAACGATTTATTCTAAACAAACATTGGGTATGAAAAAGAAGATACGTAAATTATGTACATATTATGTACTTATTTTCGAATATCATTAATATTGATTTATACCAAGGAAGGAAAACTGAAATGTGTCGATGAACATTGTCCTCATTATAACAAGTTGTGAAAACATAATATTTGTTTAGCGAGTCTCAAAGAATGTTTGTTGTTGTGTACAAACTATTCGTGCAGTACTTAATGTTGCTCACATTTCTGCGGTCACATCTTCATTGATAGTTTCTGCCGGCATCGGCCTTCATTTCTTGGTCTTGAATTGCGAAATATTGACTAAACTATTTTTTTATAACTAAATTATGTTTGATGGGGCACAAAATTCAAAATGAGTAAACAAAAACAATTCGAATCCGACACAAATTGAGGGATTATGACATAAAATTTACCACTGTATGACGTTTAATTAAAGGAAAAAACTCCCTAATTATGTTTATGAAAAGTCAGTGCAGATCGCTTGTTCATATTGCTAATGCAAAACTATATGTGAGTCCCATCATTATGCCTCGCGATGATTACTTCACATTTACATCCTTTTACACGATTCAATATGGGGCTACGTCTTGTAAAAATAATTACAATAATTAATTATTTTTGAAGTATAACTTCCTTACGCGAGCTTGACTTGGGGAGTAAGCTGGTGAATGCGTGACGAGAGCGTTACGAAAATTGTGATCGGTCGGGACGAACGGAGCAAGAGAGTGTGAGCACACATTTATTTCTCTCTTTCTCTCATGCCAGTTAAGTTTCGTATAATCTAAGACACAGTGCAGGCCTATTGTGCATGCCCATTGCTAAAGAAGTTTTACTTCAGTCGAGTGGTCTAAAACACACTCACTTTTTTTACTTTTTTATTACTTTTCATTTACACCACGATTGGCAGTCAATTAAGCACGGTCCGGTATTTTTATTATTCTTCTTTTTCTTCTTTAGGGTTAATGGCTTTCAATAGTACCAAATGAGTACAGATGAATTCGCCAATGTCATGTAGACTTTTTTTATAGGTTATTAATTAGACATCGCTCTGGTGTAGTGGTATGCATGATGTGGGCGCTCATACACTGGCGATTGCGGGTTCGATTTTCGATCCGGATGAATATTTTTGAGAGTCTGTACTTATAGGTCTGCCACCGTGCCTCGGAGAGCACGTTAAACAGTCGGTCCCCGTTGTTATCATAGACACCGTGCGCGTACGCACAGCGTGGTTAATTATGTTTCGACTCTTTTCCTACATCGGGAAAGAGGCTTATGCCCAGCAGTGGGATGTTATTGACTGAATCTTAATAATAATGGTTATTTTTTTAGTATAATAATACATAAAAGGACTAATATAAAAATAAATAAACTTTTTCACAACATTTTAAAAATAAGATATTCATACATTATCGTACAGTTTTTAATACGTAGAAGTTGAGAAACAAAAACGTGTAAGGAATGGCGGAAAATCAATAAAACGAAACATTCTTGTGTCTATAAACGAACTTATGTTGACCGTACCGTTTATGGTAATTTCTTATCAAAACGCATAGTAAAATATTGTATTGTTCTTCGGGAAGGATGTTTCGTTTTCTCAGTCCTTGACACCTAAATTCACGTTTATATTTTCCGTCAAATACAATAACCAGTAGGTATATTCTTCGATTTTCTCATGGAATACAATGTTGACTACGTAATTTATTGTCTATCTATCATTAGGCATACTTTAGAGGCATTTAACAACAAGACAAGGCAGGAACAGTATTTCATCTTTTGTAAAATTATGAAACAATAATTACATTTATTTTATGACTTTAGTTGTTAGATATACTATCATTATCAAACCAATATTAAATTTTATAATACCACATTGTTCAAAAAAATCCAAAATTTTGAACATTTTTTTTTCAAATTTCGATATATTTAACTTCCTTTTACCCAAGCACAAAATACCAGTACTAAGAATAACTTTCTATCAATCTGTCAAGCATTACCGTTCAACACGTTTAATCCCGACTAGGAAAAGGTCAGGCTTAACCAGATCATGTATCTGGACCGGATCAGGATAGAATGAGGCATGCCAAATCCGTCTCTATCAGGACCAGGTCTGGTCCAGATAAGGATAGCCTGATGTAAAATATAATCAAGTATAATAAGGGATACTGGATCAGGACCCGGTTTGGTCCAGATAAGGACAGCCTAATGTAAAATATAATCAAGTATGGTAATGCATACTGGATCAGGACCCGGCCCGGTCCTGATCAGGATAGCCTGATGTAAAATATAATCAAGTATGGTAAGGCATACTACTGGATCAGGACCCGGTCCAGTCCAGATCAGGATAGCCCGAAAGAAATTACGCGAACTGAGCCTGAATCGCGCTATCAATGTTTTTAAGCGCACTTAGTATGTATACAGTTATCAGGACAGTCCAGCAGGGAGCTCTCCATTTCTACACAGTGGAGCATTCGTAAGCAGTAGGAAGTAGTTAATTATTAGAAATTAACAAATAAAATTTAATTAATAATAGTAATTAATAAATAGTATAAAAAAATAGTATTTAAAGTAAAAACATAAATAAATAATACATTGGAAAAAATAAACGGAAATAAATATCATAATAATTATGTTAGGTAACATGTTTATAATTTGTTCATTTATTTATTTATTCTTTATTGTACACCGCATAGAGTAATTTAATACAAAATTGTAAAGAAAAAAAGTATAATGCACAATGAGGTGGCCTTATCGTTCGATAGCGATTTCTTCCAGGCAACCTTAGGGTTAGGATTAGAGGAAAAAAAAAAGAAATAAGTAGGTGGTGTATAATAAACGTACATCAAACAAAATAAGATAAAAATCATACAAATAAATTATATACAATAAATCATAAATAATATAAATAAAATAAATTATATTTCGTTATTTCATTCGAAGATATACTTATAACTATGTAGTACCTTTATCCTACAAGGCAGCTCGCACTATTTAAAAGACTTAGATCAATTGACGTGTCATTCAATTGTCAAAATTGTCATCGGATCCACTCGGCCAGCACTGTCACATTCTACTCTGATACTGGCAATTCTGCAAGGGTGCTAAAGCCAAAGAAGAAGAAGAAGAACACTGTCACATTAACTCATTCTTTTCTCGTGCGAGGCAACGTTCGCACACGCACCTGCTTCCTAGTTTTCTTTTAATTCATCTACCCACATTTTCTAAATTAAAAAATGCCGAAAGATTATCAAGAAAAATTTAATCGTTATAAACGAAAATTAAAACGATTAAAAGAAAAACAAAATAGGAAACGTCGTAGAATAATAGAATCGTCGGATTCTGAAAACAATTCAGGTATATAACAATGTTATTATGCAAGTGTTCTATAAGTGATTTATTCGCATAAATACCGACTTCTTAGTGAGAAAATTTTAAGCAAAGCCTAGAGGTTAACTGCGGTTTATCACGAAGGCATATAGCAACTAATTAGGATATTAGTTGTTCAATTTTGCTTTTAATGACTGGAGGTTGACTGCGGGTGAACACAAGGATCAGATCATGCCTAGAGGTTAACCGTGGGTTAACACGTGGCTTATACAGTTAGCGACATATGACGCTGTTAACTTAATCCCACAAACAGGGGGTTAAGTTTAAATATATGTTGTACGTGTGGTGACGGATATTCTATTAAGAATACATATGTCATCACCCCATTTCCTCCCATTTGTGCTGTAATAGCCAGCTAAGGGATAAGCTTAATAGTGGGAAGCTTATAGACTGAGAAGGAATATATATATATATATATATATATTTGCTAATTCCAGAACCAGAAGGACTGCCTGTCGAACCGGACGTTCTCGATGAAGAAACACATCAGAATTCTGAAAATGGTGTGTTGCCAACAGGCGACACTCAAGCGACAGAACACGAGGAGTTAGACCCTGAGATCATACAAGCCTTAGGGGAAACCACAGAGGAGGCACCAAAATTCGGAGAAAAAATATACGACAACTTGGCGCGCCTGTGGACTCCGATACTACGGGCAGGGCTTTCCAAGGAATGTAAAGATACTCTTTTAAAGAAATAGCTGATTCCCGAAAATTGTCCACTATTACAACCACCTACTCTCAATCCAGAGATCGCAGCTGCCATCTCAGAACCATCTCGAGCTAGAGATAAGCGTGTTGAATCAATTCAACAACAGTTAGGTCTTGGTGTCACAGCCATTAACAGGGCCTTTGTCCTGCTACTTAACGGCGATAACAATAAATTGGAGGCAATTAAGGTTCTTAGTGATAGTTGCCGCATTTTATGCGACCTCCATCACGTAGAGACTGTAGCTAGAAAAAAAATTATAACTACTGGCCTTGATAAATCGTTTAAGACAATGGTACAAGGGGTAAGCAGAGATTAAATGCTATTCGGTAGTAAGCTTTCAGAACAAATCAAAGCTTCCAAAGTCATAAAAAAGCAAGGTCTACAAATTAAAAGGGCTGTCCCTACCCCTAAACCTCTTTCATCGTTTGTACCTCAGCCATCTACGAGTCGCACTAGACTCCAGGCAAACTGGACGGGCCCTCCTCGCTACCTATCAAACGGGGGGGAGCGGGGGGGGGGGTTTAAGGAAACCCAACACTGCGGGAGGCAGCTACCGCAGAGGTCACCTGATGAACCAGTCGAAGTTAACGAAGACAACCCCACGTGCAACTTAACAACATTGCAGGTACATGCGGGTAGATTAAAATATTTCTATAATAATCGGCAAAATATTACCTTCTTACATGGGTTCGCGAGGGGTACTCTATACAATTTAATAACACTGTAAAACAAGGGAAAATTCCCCAAAATATATTAAGCACAAACGAAAAAACTTACATGTCCCTTGCAATCAAAAAACTATTAGACTTAGGTGTTATCTCGTTGTCTAAACAAAACGACGATATTTTTATTTCTAGCTCTTTCCTGGCCCCAAAAGCTAATGGCGATAAAAGATTTATCCTCAATTTAAAACCACTCAATAAATTTATTATTAATAATCATTTTAAAATGGAAGACCATAGGACAGTGATTAAACTTCTATCAGTAAACGCTTTTATGGCTACTATTGATCTTAAGGAAGCATACTTTTTAGTCCCCATCGCCAAAAGTTGCCGCAAGTACTCATGTTTTGCTTTTGATGGAAAAATCTATCATTTTAATTTATTTATTTATTTTTTTTTATTTATTTATCATTTTAATGTCTACCATATGGTCTATCTGTTGCTCCACGTATTTTTACAAAAATAATGAAAGAAGTTATGAATCATCTGAGATCCAAGGGTTATATATAGATCTGTTATATACCTTGATGACATTTTATGCATCGGTGATACGTTCAGTGAATGTGTCAGAAATGTCACAGAAACATTAAATTTATTAGAGCGCTTAGGTTTTGTCGTTAACTGGGAAAAAGTATGTTGTTGCCCCAACAAAACTGCAGATTCTTAGGATTCACGTTTAATACAGTTGAAATGTCACTAGGTTTGCCCGTAGACAAAAGAAATAAGATCTCTAAGTTGATAAATATTTATTTAACGTTACCAAAATTCGAGAATTTTCACAACTAATTGGTGTACTTGTAGCAGCATGCCCAGCTATAAAATACGGTTGGCTACACACGAAGTCTCGAAAGAGCAAAATTCTTAGCCTTGCAACAGAATGATGATTACAGTACAAAAATTAAGCTTCCTAAGGATATTTTACCTGATCTACAATGGTGGAATAATAACATAACTTCGTCTAATAACTCTCTAAGACCACATAATCAATTTATGTTAGAAATATTCTCAGACGCGTCGAAGACGGGTTGGGGAGCTTTCTGTAATGGAAATCGGGTAAATGGAGGATGGAAAGACAGTGAATTTTCCTTACATATTAATTACCTAGAGTTATTAGCTGTATTAATGGGACTTAAGTGCTTTGCTAAGAATCTTTCAAACGGCTCTATTCTGTTACGTATAGACAACACAACAGCAATATGCTACATTAATCGAATGGGTGGAATTCAATTCCCATAGGCAGTGGTGTGAGAAGCGCAATATCTGGTTTTTTGCTTCATATATAAATTCTCAAGATAACATCGAAGCTGACCAAGAATCTAGAAAACTTAATATTGATATAGAGTGGGAACTTTCAACATGGGCCAGATATATGGATAAAATATTAATAACCGATTTGATAAAGACGTCTTCAGCTGGTAAAGAACAGCCCCATTTGTTCTTACCCTTCTTTAAAGAAAACCCTAATATATGTCCTGCTATGGCTTTAGAAGATTATATGTATATCACAAAAGATTTAAGACCACCCAACACAAAAACTCTTCTTATTACATATAAAAAGCCTTATAGAAAAGCATCCTCTCAGACTATTAGCAGATGGATTAAGCAGACATTGGCAGAGGGCGGGGTCGACGTTGGCGTGTTTAGCGCGCACAGCACGCGACACGCGTCCACGTCGGCGTCGGCCTCTGCTGGCATCTGTATTGACGTAATAAGAAGAACTGCTGGCTGGTCAGAATCTTCCAAAACCTTTGCAAAATATTATAATCGCCCAATTTCAGATACTGTATCTAGAACAGGCAGGCTATTTGCTGAATCAGTGTGTCAAATAGTTACAAATAATTAATATAATAAAAATTGTAAAATAATCAATATATTTGTTAAATTAATTGATTATCTGATAAAACTAATTGTAGATAATTATTATTTTTTTCTTTTTCATTTGTTTTGTATAAAATTAAATAAACATTAACGAAAACGTTTGATATGTTTTGTAATTTCAAACTAGCACACCTATCTCTAAACATCTACATAGTTATAAGTATATCTTCGAATGAAATAACGAAATATAATAGATGATTAACTGAACTTCGAGAAGCGAAGTTCGATCATTATTATATGAGTTATTTCATTCGAAGATATAAACACCCGGCCCACCTTACCCTATAACAAAAACAAGATTTATATAATTTTATACTCTCTGAAAAGAATGAGTTAATGTGACAGTGTTGGCCGAGTGGATCCGATGACAGTTTTGACAATTGAATGACACGTCAATTGATTTAAGTCTTTTAAATAGTGCGAGCTGCCTTGTAGGATAAAGGTACTACATAATTATAAGTATATCTTCGAATGAAATAACGAAATATAATAATGATCGAACTTCGCTTCTCGAAGTTCAGTGGATCATCTATTATATATAATATCAATTCCCTTTTTTTATTAAAATTTTTTTTCAAGAATATACATTCGTATTTTTTAAAAGGACCGGACCGAACCGGCTGATCAGGATGAGATGAGATTTCCTGATCGGGTCCAGATCAGGAAATCTCATCTCATCCTGATCAGGTTCAGACAAATCTGCGTTACATACCTTATCCGGTCCAGATCAGGCATGCCTGGTCCGGTCCTTCTAAGGAACACGAAAAAAAAAAATAATAAAAATATATACCTATATATGTTGTTATAGTTGTTATTGTGGAAAAATTAACATGCAATATAATACTATATTTTTAGGATTGTTGTAAGGTTTTCTAGATTAAAATGTAACTAAAAATTCCTCATTTGATACCGTCAGTCTTCAATTTTAATGATAGCAATCAAAAAATTCAATAAAATGATGACAATCAGAAAACGCGGTCTTGATTCTAAGCTTACAAGATTAAGTATAATAAAAATATTTAATTAAATAATACATACATATAATCACGCCTATTACCCGTAGGGATTGGCCGTCATTTTAATTAATCGCTTAAATGAAACTTTCTTATCCAAAAAAATAATAAGTGACAATAAATTACTTTCATACCTTACATTGTTAGTGCGAATAACCTTTATGTATATGACCTAATGACATTAAAAAAAATTCATAATTTCTTTCATTAAATAGATAATATGAAACTTACTTAAAATTTAAAGACTTTTTTTTACTTAATGATACTCAAACAGAAAAATATAAACTGTAATTTGAATAACATAAACTAAAATTATACGAATATGTAAAAAAGACCACGGATGTAAATAAGACATGTTTACATATCTATCAATATATAGGTATAAAAAATATAGAGAAGCTATTTCTATTAAATTGTATATTTATTAAAAACAATAATTATGTAACACTTTACGTATCTAAAATGGATCGAGCAAAACGACATTTACATATAAAATAACTCCATAGTGACGTATTTTAATCATGTATATATAATAAAGTATTATCTATAAAGCACCGAAACTAAATGTCTACATAATTATCTATTGTTATTTATTTATTATCCTAACAAAAAAATTGTAGCATGTAGTGTACTGCATTATTTATTATTTTGTTAATAACTTAATTGGCTAGATTTGACTTTTTGATTATTTAGTTAAATTATCTGCGAATGATTCGTTCGTTTTATTGTCATTACACAAATTTTAAATAATTTTCAAAATAATTAAGTCACTTATTTTTACAAATTAAAACAATGATCACGATTTAAAATTATAATAATTACTGTAATTGTAACAAATTAATCTACGATATAGTTTTATTATTATTATTATATATTAATAATTGTTTAAACAGTGTTGTGGCTATGATTACATACTTTCACATTTAACGAGCAAACAAGAAAGTAACGCAGTGTATAGATTACATTTATAAAGGAAAATAAAAGTTACGATTTTATAGATTGTACTTTTTGTAATGGAATTCGTAAGGTAACAACAAATTTATTGATAATAAGTAACTTACAATCCGATCAATCGATAGTTTTGTAAATGTTCTAGACTTCTAGACATTTTAAAACACATGTATAGTAGTTATAGCCAATGAAGATGAGGAAAGACAGCGTTGGCATACGCGGGAATTAGGTTTTTTGTTACTGCTGTTTCTATTACCCATTACTATAGTTGTAATAACGACATTCTAAAAATCATTAATTAAATACAATATGTATCTAAACATATACTACATGTATAACTATTAATGAAGAAATTGAAGAAAAAGTTAATAAATTGTGTGAGTTATTTATTTTAAATATAGTTATATCGAAAGATTGGAAATCTGTTCATACTGTGTCGGCCTTGTATTTCAGTTGTTACAGTAATTACATAACAGTGCACGATGCACCGACGTTAGTTTACTTTTTCGTATAAATCGTATTTTAAATAGCACGTGTTTTATTTCATATGCATACATTTATAATATGACAACAAATAAACAAGTGAAGGCGTAACGAAATTTTATAAATTGTACAAGTAATTTAGATAAGTGTAAATGTAAGTTTTTATATGTTCTTAATAACTCTTTTTAATATTTATTAAAATATTTATTATCGTACAAATAGATACTTAGAAAGTTTTTATAGGTGTTTGTCTCGATGTGTTGAGGTTTCATTGTTTTAGATTTTTTTTCAAAATTTTTTTTTGGGAAGTATTTATTATATAAAATAATTAATTTGAAATACCCTGATTTAACATAAGACTAGGATGCGAATATTCATATATTAATACGTCTATTTAGATGGTAAAAAAATAGAAAGTTATATCTATAAGAACTTTGTATAGATTACTCATGTGTTTGTTCCCAATCAATAATTTCGGAAATGATTGAACCGGTTTAAACAATCATCCAACCATTAAAGGGCTACATTTTGGTACGGCAATGAAGACACACATAGGTATGGTACTCACGCGGGAGATAGCAAGATAAAGTTGTGTTTGTCCAACTGGTAATTCACTCGACATTGGAAAAATAATAAGTGTCAATAGGACCTATATACTCGTATACAATAGCCAGTAAATAAAGAATCTACTGAATGTATTTTCTTCATTATTTGTAATGGTTTTTCTTCATAACTTTATTGAAATTATTATTTTAGGATAATATAGATATTAATTTTTGGAAATAATATATTTATAACCAAATTTTATTACGAAATTTAAAGTAAGTAAATATTAATGTCTCGCACGATTTTATTGTTGACTAGGCTGTGCCCGCGACTACATCCGCGTCGAATTTGACAAAAAAGTAATCGTTCATTTCGCAGATTTATAAAATAAATAAATTTCTAAAATAAAAGTAGCCTAAGTTACTTCTTATTACATCAGCTATCTGTCAGCGAAAATTCCGTCAAAATCTGTCCAGCCGTTTCATAGATAAGCCGAAATAAACAGATAGACAAGC
This sequence comes from Melitaea cinxia, assembly GCF_905220565.1. NCBI lineage: Eukaryota > Metazoa > Arthropoda > Insecta > Lepidoptera > Nymphalidae > Melitaea > Melitaea cinxia. The sequence goes on from NC_059401.1 coordinate 11,853,082, forward strand.
AGACAAAAGTTGTAAAAAAAATGGTATATGTACCGTGTATACGTCCATGTGCATTTAGTAAAAAGCGGTTATTTTAATATTACAAACAGAAACTCTAATTTTATTTATTTGTATAGATGAAAGCTGGTAAAACATTGAAAATCGATAAACGATAAATTGAAAATTCGAAGAATTCGGAATTTATATACAAATAAAATTTGTTGCGAAATAAATAAAATTGAAGTAAAATAATGTATTACCGACAGTACTATTAAGTTACTATAAAGGTACATTACATTATATTGCGATTTATTTTAAATTTTCAACTATACTAATTACAATTTAATATAATATCATAAATATCGATATTACTTTATTTAGCAATTTTGTAAATAAATGTAAATTCTACATATAAAAAAATATAACTTAATTTTTAATGGCAATTATATTATAAAACAAATCTTAAAAATACTAAATAGAAATTACCTTATAAAATTAACAAAAAGACGCACGTTGCACTCATGCGGCACTCACTATCATATCACTAGTACAGCCTTTCGAATCGTGATGTATTTTAAAGACTCAGTTCACTACAACGCCAGCACGCAATACCGCCAAGCTTTGCGGCGTGCAAGACCAACACCTCTTACTTATAGTTTCAGGTGCAGCGCGTAATACTTTCCCCTACCATCTGCTTACAACTGATTTTCTCTTTGAAAATCTTCCTCAAATCTTAAACTTCACTGTTATTTTTTTAAAAATATTTTAATTTAATTTTTGATCCATTAATATAATTCGTAGTATGACCGTCAATAAAAATAATCGCATGTTTTCGTATCTATTATTTATAGGTTAAGGTTAACACGCGGGATATGTATGTATGTGGAGATTTGAATCGTTTATATATTTAAACTATTCTAAGACTAATTAAGATGATAGTCACTGTTGCAAAAAATAGGATATGCAATTATGTTTAGTAAACTTTTCCACTTAGGTATTCATATTTAATGTAAATTATTCCGTATGTATATATTCTGCACGGAATAATATATATATTATATATATAACTGATATAATATATATATATATATATATATATATATATATATATATATATAACTGAGGTAGGGCACAGCAGGAATTTCTTGGTCAAAATATGGAGCAGCCCGACTGGGGTAGTACCTCGACCTTACAGAAGATCACAGCTAAATAATATGTTTTCAAGCAGTATTGTGTTCCTGTTGGTGAGTAAGGTGACCAGAGCTCCTAGGGGGATTAGGAATTGGGTCGGCAACGCGCTTGCGATGCTTCTGGTGTTGCAGGCGTCTATAAGCTACGGTAATCCCTTACCATCAGGTGAGCCGTATGCTTGTTTGCCAAACTAGTGAAATAAAAAAAAATATATTGACGACGCGTTGGCGCAACAGTGACAGCACTGGTTTGTGGCTGTTGCGCTGACGGTTGCGGGTTCGATGCCCGCACATGACAAACATTTGTATTCGCCATACAGATGTTTGCCGTGGTCTGGATGTTTGTGCAGTCCCTGTGGATCTCCCCACCGTACCTCGGAGAGCACGTTAAGCCGTCGGTCCCAGTTGTTATCATATACACCTGATAGCGAAAAACGCGTACGGAATATATCTGCCGACCCGCATTGGCGCAACGTAGTGGATTAAGCTTTGACCCTTCTCCTACATGGGGAAAGAGGACTATGCTCAACAGTGGGATATTACAGGCTGAAGCGTAATTATGAGCTGTTTTACTAGATCGTTCAATAAGTCCCGAGACTAACCTGGAAATGGCGCATATATTAAAAACTCTTGATTTTTAAAAAGTACTGGCTATCAATATAAGAATATGTGTCAAATTTTTAAAAATGGAACAATAAAATTATTGATTTTGAAACATTTAAGTGACGCTACGGTTGTAATTTCGGACAATGGAAAAAAACGAGTTTCGCATGTTGATAAAACATTGTTTTTTAATGGGAAAAAATACCGTTAAAGCACAGCAATGGCTTATAAAATGTTATGCAGGATCAGCTCCCTCTAAAGCAACCATTTGTCGGTGGTATGCCGACTTCAAACGCGGTCGCATGGACACCAATGATGGGGAACGCTCAGGTCGTCCAAATGAAGCAGTGACTCAACAAAATATTAACCAAGTCCTCAAAATCGTATTGGAAGATCGGAAGGTAAAAGTGCGAGAGATAGCCGAGATAGTGAAGATTTCAGCTGGTAGTGTTTTCACTATTTTACATAAAAATTTGGCCATGAAAAAGCTTTTTTTCTAAGTGGGTGCCGCGTTTGCTTACAACTAATCAAAAGGAACTACGTATCAATGATTCAGAGCGATGTTTGGCGCTGATGAATCATAATAAAAAGGATTTTTTACGTCGGTATGTAACAATGGATGAAACCTAGATATAACATTTCACTCCGGAATCCAATCGGCAGGCAGCGGAGTGGAGAGCGGCTGGTGAAAGCCGCCCGAAGCGTCCAAAGACTCAGAAATCGGCCGGTAAGGTTATGGCGTCTATATTTTGGGATGCGCATGGAATACTTTTCATCGACTACCTTGAAAAGGGGCAAAATATAAATAGTGACTATTACATGTGCTTATTGGAGCGATTGAAGTACGAAATTGCGCATAAACGGCCTCACATGAACAAAAAGAAAGTGGTGTTTCACCAGGACAACGCGCCTTGTCACAAGTCCGTGAGAACGATGGCCAAAATTAACGAATTAGGCTTCGAATTGCTTCCTCATCCCCCTTATTCGCCAGACTTGGCCCCCAGCGATTACTGGCTGTTTGCAGACCTCAAAAAAATGCTTCAGGGTAAGAAATTTGACTCAAATAGTGAAGTTATCGCAGCAACGGAGGCTTATTTTGAAGCCAAAGACAAATCGTTCTACACACATGGGATAGAAAAGTTAGAAAAGCGTTGGAGGGACTGTATCGCTCTTGGAGGAGACTATGTTGATGAATAAAAATTAATTTTATAAAAAAGACCTTTTTTTAGTACGTAGTCTCGGGACTTATTGAACCACGTGTTATGTCATAAGATTATTTTAGTAACTTAAAGTCTTAATGCAGGAAACTTAACTCGAAATGCATGAGAAAGGTAAGTTGGTGAATAAATATTTATTAAAATGTAATAGAAAAGTATGTACTAAATCGCGTATTAATGAAATAGTTCTTAATGTAGTGTTTTGTACAAAATGCAAGGGACCAAGAGTTACCAAGATATAAACAGATGATATACGACAAAGCCAGCCCAGCGGTTAGAGAGCGTCCATAAATTACGTGAGGTGTTATTTTTAATTTTCTGTCCCTGGTGAGATGTTGTGAGATTTTATTCAACCCCCTCCCCCAACCCCCAATGTCACGTGAAAGTTTCCAAAATGTGAGTTTCTTACGTAAACGCGTTGGATTGTTATTGTAAAAAGAAAAAAATTGCTTCGTGTTTTTATTTACAAGTAGTTAAGACTAGTAATCGATATTGCTGGGAGTTTAAATATAAGTGTAATAAAAAATTAACAATAGAGTACTCAAATAATACTTTTTAATCAGAAAAAAAATTGCGTGATTTTTCCGAGGCCCCCCTTCTCTCCAATGTAAGATTAGATGAGATTTTACTCGACGCCCCCCCCCCCCCTTAAACACCTCATGTATTTTATGAACGCCCCCTTAACAGCCCGCCTGCCCAGGCAGCGTGGTGACTATGGGTAACACATGAGTTCACCTTATTTTTGGCGCGAACAATTATATCATTGTTATTTAACAAATAAAAAATTTAAAAGGTATAATGTAAAGAATGTGACTTTATTATAATTTATATATCATCATCATCATCATCATATTGCAGTCCACTGCTGGACATAGACCTCCATAAGTTCGCGCCAAAAATGCGTGAACTCATGTGTGTTGCCCATAGTCACCACGCTGGGCAGGCGGGTTGTTGACCGCAGGGCTGGCTTTGTCGCACCTAAGACGCTGCTGCCTGTCTTCGGCCTGTGTGTTTCAAAGCCAGCGGTTAGATAGTTATCCCGCCATCGGTCAGCTTCTTAAGTTCCAAGGTGGTAGTGGAACCTTGTTATCCCTTAGTCGCCTCTTACGACACCCACGGGAAGAGAGGGAGTGTCTATATTCTTTGGTACCGTAGCCACACTGCACACACCATATTTATATATTAGAGGTATTAATAATTTAGATATATTAACAAATATAGTCAAAGCTAACTGCAATCCAATGACATCGTTTTTTACTGAGTTAGGGCACAGCATTAAATATCCTGTTCACAGTCTGGAGCAGTCCAACTGCAGAAGTACCTCGACCTTACAGAAGATCACAGCTAAATAATACTGCTTTCAAGCAGTGTTGTCTTTCTGTGGTGCGTAATGTGATTAGCGCTCCTGGGGGGATTGGGAGTAAGGTCAGCAATGTACTTGGGATTCTCCTGTTGTAGGCGTCAATAATCTACGGTAATCACTTACCATCGGCTTGTTTGCTGACAAAATTGTATAAAAAAACCTAACCAGAGTAATCTGGACTAGGTCATAAGAAAGGTTTATTAAACTATTTTATTATGTGGTGGACGTCTTCAATTATTATTGCTGTCAGTTATACATCTTTAGTGCAATTCAGAAACTGCATCAAAAATTAACATTTATTAAACTGCAAAAAAAATCCGTCAGTAAACATAGAATTCCGATTGCTTGCCAAATACCTTTACGTAAAACTAAATTTACACAGAACTAAATCGCATATCAGTCTGCACTACTGTATAGTAAAATAAATAACAGATAAAATAGCTAACTGTAACTAAAGTTGAAGCAAGTGATGTGGTAACTAAACTTCTGCTATCTTTAAATTACTATTGAACTGAAACGTTAATAGAAAGACAAAGTTTATAATGCCTTGTAAGGATAACGTTTCAATTTTGGATAACGTTTTAGAACCACACGCTTCTATATCATCATTGCTATTTATTATCATTAACCAGACGGAAAGTGGTTACTGACGATCTGTCATAATAACAGGAAATTTGTATTATAACTATTTTCACTTTTAGTGCTTGCCCATAGCAACCAATTTATAAATATAAATTAGGAGGTAATTTTTAAAATAACTCAATAATTCCACGAACAACTAAGTTCGAAAGTGAGTTTACTCACTTGTAATTTACAACGCTGACGAAATTAAAATTATTTTTAAGAATTTACATAATATCAAACTTGATTTGAAAGGAATCAAATTGGTTTTAATTCTCGACAGACGCGTCTGAAAAACTTTTTTAATTAATTTTTATATTTTGAGACAACCAATTTTAAAAATCACTTCAAAAATATGATTTATTGCATATTTAAATTGCATAAATGAAAATTAAAAGTACACAGAACAATGCATAAAAAGGCTGTCTTATCGCTAAGAAATTTTCGGATTATATTTTTATTTTTCGGATAACCTTTGAATTAAGGACTTGATATTTACAAGTAGTTAAAAGATATGGAAATGTACAAATATGCAAAATAAGTCGTTAAAATTAATGACAAATAAACACTTAAATATACGTGATATTAATAAAAAAATAAAACTTTTTATTTTACACCAAAATAAGGAACATAACAAGAAATAATTGTGTTTACGCTGACCCAACAAAATTATTATATCGTTCTAATGAACTATCCTCGGAAGTAGGTTGTCAACAGGGTGATCCCCTTGGGCCTGCAATTTTTAGTTTAGCTATAAATCCGATAATAAAAATCTAAATTCAAAATTCAACGTCTGGTATTTGGACGACGGAACCATAGGAGGTGATGTGGATACTGTGTTTTCGGACCTTTTTTTAATCAAAAATAAATTTGAAGCCATTGGTTTGGAACTTAATTTTAGCAAATGCGAACTTTTTATAAATAACTGCGACTTAAATTTAAATGACATAAAACAAAAATTTAATATTTTGGCTCCAAATATTAAAATAGTTAACAGTAATTCGCTTTACCTTTTAGGTTCTCCAATTTTTGATGAATGTATTTCTGAATATATTAATAATTCATTCACTAAATTTCAAAATTCAGTTGACCGTCTCCTTGAAATTAGTTCACATTATGCACTTTGCATCTTAAAATATTGTCTTTTCGTCCCTAAATTTACGTATGCGCTCCGTTGCTGCTCCTTTTGGAATCACCCAGATCTTTTAACACAAGTAGACGACTTAATCAAAATTAGCTTAGAATCGATTCTTAATATGCAACTGAACGAGCAATCTTGGACCCAAGCACCAAGACCCTATCCGTTATGGTGGTTTAGGGATTCGCAAAATTTCCAGTGTCGCTTTACCAGCCTTTCTATCTTCTGTCCATAGTTCAGCAAATCTCATAAGTAAAATTTTAAGGGCATCCCCTTCAAACTTTGAGATTGCTGGTTTGGAAGAAGCTAGAAACGCTTTATTAATTGCATGCCCAGGTCAAAATTTTCCAGTTTCTCCAAATTCACAGAGGAGCTGGGACGACATAAACTGCAAATTGACTTATGAAAATCTTTTAAGCTGTAGTACAGGCTCGGCGCGTGCTAGGCTTTTGGCCGTGGGTACGCATGAGGCCGGCTACTGGCTTCACGCGTACCCTTCGACAAATACAGGAACATTTCTTGAGCCTGACACGCTCCGAATCGCAACCTGTCTACGGCTTGGGGTTCCGGTCTGCGCTCCTCATAAATGTCCCTGTGGCAGTGATGTCGATAAGCTAGGACATCACGGTCTGTCATGCCTAAAAAGTGCAGGCCGCTTCTCGAGTCATGCCGCACTTAACGATATCATACGCCGGTCCCTTGCCACCGTCAACGTGCCAAGTCTACTTGAGCCGACTGGTATTGCAAGAGGCGATGGCAAGAGACCGGACGGTATGAGTTTGATTCCATGGAAGATGGGCCGGGTGCTGGTATGGGATGCAACCTGTTCAGACACGCTGGCCCCTTCCCATCTACATGGAACCAACAACAGAGCTGGTGCGGCTTGTGAAGCGGCGGAAAAAACAAAAGCAGACAAATACAGGGGTCTAGGCTCCGAATATGATTTTGTCCCATTCGGTGTCGAGACCCTTGGTCCGTGGGGTCCTAGTGCTATAACCCTTTTTAAGGAAATATCGAAAAGGTTATTCGACGTCACAGGAGACCGAAGAGCTGGCAGCTACTTCGGACAAAGAATTAGTCTAGCTATTCAAAGGGGGAACGCTGCCAGTATCTTCGGAACCTTGCCTAAAGGGACTCCTTTTAATAATATTTTTTAATTATTATATTACGTATATATATATACTTAAGGTTTTTTAGTTTAATGTTATTTATCTAATTATTATTAGTTTTGTTAAAACAAGATTTTATTATGACATTATTTATGTAAGCAACACAGGTGAAGAATTATTTTCAATATTTTTTTATACAAATATGCTATGATTAACTTTGTAAATACATTGTGTTTGCTCGCAAACGAAAAAAAAACCGACTTCAATTACATCGACAAGTAATACAACGTAGATCGACGAAAAAATAGTCAAGCAACTACGCGTTATCAAAGATTACTCAAAAAGTGGTTATCAGATTTCGATAAAATTTACATGTGACCACGTGATAAACATCAGCTTTCGATTAAATTAAAAATTATCAAAATCGGTACACCCAGTAAGAAGTTATTACGGATTTTCGAGAGTTTCCCTCGATTTCTCTGGGATCCCATCATCAGATCCTGGTTTCCTTATCACGGTACTAAACTAGGGATATCCCCTTTACAACAAAAAAAGAATTATCAAAATCGGTATATCCAGTAGAAAGTTATGCGGTATGATACAACGTAGGTCGACGAGAAAAGCGTCAAGTAAACATGCATTATTAGATATAACTCGAAAAGTAGTTGTTAGATCTCAAATAAATTTAAATGGGACCAATTGGCACACACCACCTTTCGATTAAAACAAAATTTGTCGAAATCGGTCTACCCGCTCAAAAGTTCTGATGTAACATACATTAAAAAAAAAAAATACAGTCGAATTGAGAACCTCCTCCTTTTTTGGAAGTCGTTTAAAAAAAAGTAGGTAATAAGTACAAAAGATGGCTTTATCACTAAAGCGCGATCTCTTCCAGGTGACCTTAGGGTAAAGGAAATGGTGTCTTAATGTTGTAGGTGTACTATTTTTACATACATACAAAGAATTAATAAATATATAAAAATTCAACAAATGGGTACAAACTTATAGACACATAAATATAGGTTAGATAATTATACTATACTATACTATACGTCATGGTAATTGATGGTTGAAATTTAGATAAAAATGTTTTAAATCGGAGAGAGTAATCTTATATATAAAATTCTCGTGTCACAGTGTTAGTTACAATACTGCTCCGAAATGGCTGGAATAATTTTTATGAAATTTTGTGTGCATACCGGATGGGTCTGAGAATCGTCCAACATTTATTTTTCATACCCGTAAGTTATAAGGGGGAGATTAACAGGGTTAATAACATAAATGGCAAAATAAGTTTACGGGGTCAACTAGTAAATATATATTATTCAGTTTCGGGACTTGAATCGAACACACAACGTCCGGAGCACAAAGCAAGGTCACTGCAAATTCAGCCAGTATAATTATAAAAATTTTATGCACGTTATGTACAACAAAAAGTGATGGGATGGGATATCCAAAAATATAGTAAGTAGCAAAAATACTAAATAAAAGAATTAGCTATAGATTTGAATAATCAGAAATAGTATTGATGGATTTATTTTCAATTACTCCGAGTACAAACGTTTTACACTGGAATACAGAGTGTTTACCAATTAATAAATTATATTTCAAATATAATTCAAAGTAAAAAAAAAAACACTGATTAAAAGAAATCACATAAAACTTCACTCAGCTCTGCGTCATTGTATCTCCGTTTCTCAAATATCGTTTGAAGTCCTAAATTTCATAACATTTGCATTTTTTGGGTTTACAAATTTCGTTTTAACTAAGTCTCAGAAAGTTTTTTCGACGACTGATAACTGAAAAGGAACATTCATTTTCAATAAATATTTGTATAATGATTCGTATTTAAAAATAAGTACCTGGGTAACCGAGCACAGCTCGGTATTTTTAGTAAATCGTGAAGGATTAGTAAAAGAGAGAGTTAAAATGATTCGCTGCCGGTTTTGATTATTTTTTTGTAACCGACTTCAAAAAAGGAGAAGGTTACTCAATTTGGCTGTATATATGGGTGATTATACAAAACTTGGGATAGTTAGTTATAAATTCGGGTGTATATGATGGCTAATCTATAAATATATTGTTTCAAATCGGGCCAGTCACTTTTTTAATTAGATTGTGAGATATTTAAAATTTTCTGAATTCGACTGCCAGGGGACTGACGAGGGTAACATAGTACTGATAGAATACACAATTTTGTAAGAATTATAATGAAATTTAATAAAAATTAGTACAAATCTCTTAGTTTTAACAATGACACATGCCTTTTAAGTATTAAAATCACTCAGTAACAATTAAAAATAATTATTAATATGTAATACTAGGAGAAAATACTATTTCAGTTTTCAATACAGCCTTTTGACATTTAACGTAACGTTATTCACTTAGCTTTTACTACTTTGACTTAGTTTTACTTAATATTTCTAAATAATCAACAAACGATAGAAACAAAAATCTAACAATATTTATCTTAAAAGTACTAATTATCATGAAATTAAGAACAATAACAATATAATTGTCAAACAAATTGCTTAACAATTGTTTGACAGATTTAAAAGAGAATGAAAGTGGGTTGAGAATGAATAAGTTACTCGTGAAATGTCTTCTGTATGCTGATGATCAAGTATTACTTGCGTCTTCGGCCAAGGAGTTGCAGGAGATGGTAACTGCTATGAGTGGGGCTTTTGTAAGAAAGGGAATTAAGATAATGGTAGGACAGGTAGTAACCTCGACCTTACAGAAGACCACAGCTAAATAATACTGTTTTCAAGCAGTATTGTGTTCCTGTTGGTGAGTAAGGTGACCAGAGCTCCTGGGGGGGATTGGGTATAGGGTCGGCAATGCGCTTGCGATGCTTGTGGTGTTGCAGGCGACGGTAAGGTAGGCAAGCTACGGTAATCTCTTACCATCAGGTGAGCCGTACGCTTGTTTGCCGAACTAGTGATATAAAAAAAAAGAAGAATGTAAAGAAGACGAAAGTGACGGTGTTTGAAAGAGATGAGGCAGTGACAGACTGCAGTATCGTGATTGGAGATGAACAAATTGAACAGGTGAATGAGTTTGTGTATCTGGGTTCAAAGTTTACAAGAGATGGAAAGTGTGAGAGTGATATTGAAAAAAGAGTGAATGCAGGAAACAGGGTGAATGCAGCTTTGCACTCCTTTATGAGCAGTCGGAAGGTGTCTAACAAGGCTCGTTTAGGTGTGCATGAGAGGGTGTTCTGACACTCACGTACGGAAGTGAAAATTGGGTACGGCAGAAGAAACATGAAAGCAGAATAAATGCAGTTGGGATGAGAGCGTTAAGAAGTATGATAGGAGTTAAACTGAGTGACATTATAAGAAATAGTGAGATAAGGAAACGTTGTGGTCTGAAAGAAGATGTAGTGACAAAAATTGAGAAAGGTATGCTCAGATGGTTTGGCCATGTCGAGAGAATGGGTGAAGAACGATTGACGAAAAAAGTGTATAAGGCGAGTGTGAATGAAAGGGTAGGAAGGGGTAGACCTAGGCGGACGTTCCGAGACCAAATAAGGGACGTTTAAAAAAAAAGGTCAGGTCAAGAGTGCCCTAAACCGAAGAGCATGTATGAAGGGAATAATGAAAGTAGACGAAGCAAAAGAAGTATGTAAGGATCGTAGCAAGTGGAAATAAGTGGTTTCTGCCTACCCCTACAAAAAAGAGGTGTAATTATATGATAATGATGATAACAATATAATACTATTAAAGTCAACTATCTCAGTCTTCATAACAGCCTTTATGTTATATTACTTAACTTTAATTATTATTTAAATCAAGTAAATACAATAAACTATACCTTAAAGGCATCTAAAGATATAGTAATAATTAAAATAAAATGAGATCTTTTTTTTCTCTTTTTTTTAATATTTCTTTCGTAGTCAATTAGCTTTTAGCGTGCCACATGATGTGTTAAACTGAAATATAAAATAGAAATGCTTATACATGGTAGCAATAAAGATAAAAGTGCTATAAGACAAAAAAAAACATCAGTACTATGGAAACACGTCAGTCCTCTGTCGCGATATCTGACAAAGGACTGACGCCAACGGACTGACGAAAAAGACATAATTTGTGGTTATAATCAGAACTAATCTTTTTTTTCTCGGTAATTTCGAATATCAATAAACTACATTTTAACAAATCACAGTTAACAAGAAAATAACGACTCACCACAGGACTGAACGTGTATACGACGACGATGACGACAAACACAACTCAAGCATCGGTACAGTTATGGCGACCGTCAAATTGTGCGGTCCACAACTAACTTCATTACGAACATTAAAACGCAAACAGGGATTTAATCTAG